>NC_082709.1:6496697-6596697 GCF_030144855.1 Hypanus sabinus
AAACAGAAGAGGTTTTGCAGATGTTGGAAATACGGAGCAACACACACAAAATGCCGGAGGAACTCAGCGGGTCAGGCAGCATCTATGGAAATGAATAAACACAAGAGATTCTGCAGATGCATTGGTCTTATCTCAAATAATAATGAGGCAGCCTACGGAGAAGAAGTTATCACCCTGACACAGTGGTGTCAAGAAAACAACCTCTCCCTTAATGTCACAAAAACAATGAAGCTGATTGTGGACTACAGGAAGAATGGAGACAGGCTAACCCCTATTGTCATCAGTGGATCTGGGGTTAAGAGGGTGAACGGTTTTAAGTTTCTCGGCGTACACTTCACCGAGGATCTAGTGATCTGTACACACCAACTGTGGTGATAAAAGCACAACAGGACCTCTTTCACCTCAGATGGTTGAAGAAGTTTGGCATGAGTCCCCAAATCCTGAAGACTCCCTACAAGAGATTCTGCAGATGCTGGAAATCCAAAGCAACATCCACACAATGGTGGAGGAACTTTGCTCATTCCTGAATAAGGGTCTCTGCCCAAAATATTGTCTGTTTATTCATTTCTGTAGAAGCTGCCTGACCTGCTGAGTTCCTGCAGCATTTTGTGTGTGTTCCAGATGGGCTTAAATGACATAATGCTGTCATGGTGAGGTGCATGGGTGACAAAATCAGTGCTGCCCATGAAATAGAACGGTTACAGAGATTCAACAGAGTGGCTTTTCCCACAACTGTCTCAAGGGCTATTAAGGATAGGTAATAAACCTTAGTCTGCATATCGTAAAGAGACAACTACAGCATTTATGACATGGCAAATTTATCCTCTGGAATTTGGCCTCACAATGTCTAAAATCATTAAGAATTGGTTTATATATTGATCTTGTCACTTCACTTCATTACGATGGTATTATGTTTGTGTTGGATTTGGCTTAACACTATCTAAAGGCCTGACCACAGTCACGCTATAAGCTGGGATGCAAACCAAGTTATCTGCAACATAAATTACTAACACCTACCTAGAGCAAAGAACATAGAACAATACATACCTTCAGGGTATGATGTGATGCCAATCTACAGTATATAAAATTACTCCACAATCATTCTGACCTTCCCCTCTTACACAGCACATAAATTTCCATTTTTATTACATCCATGGATATAGTTACGTCTCTCTCAAATGTATGTACGGTATCAACCTCTACCACCATTTCCAGCAGGGCTTTCTAAACACCCACCACTCTGTATAAAAGGCTTACCTCTGACTTCTCCGTTAGTCTTTCCTCTACTTACCTTAAATGGATGTCCTCTGGTACTTGCCATTGCAACCCTAGGAGAAAGGCACTGAATGTCCATTCTGTCTATATTTCTCATATAATCTTATAGATCTCTATTAAGTCATCTTTCATCCTCCTTCACTTCAAAGAGAAAAGCCTGAGATGGCTCGACCTTTATCGTAAAACATGTTCCCTAATCCTGGCAGCATTCTGGTAAATCTTCTTTGCACTTTCTCAGAACTGAACTCAATACTTCAAATGTGTTACCAAATTTTAAAGTAAACTTATTATCAAAATACAGGGCATCAAAGGATGTGGCGAGAAGGCAGGTGTACAGGGTTGAGTGGGATCTGGGATAAGCCATGATGGAATGGCAGTGCAGATTCAATGGGCTGAATGGCCTAATTCTGCTCCTATGTCTTATGGTCTTATGTCACCTTATACAGCCCTGAGATTCATTTTATTCCAGGCATACTCAATGAATTTGATAATCATAATAAACTCAATGAAAGACAGCACCAACAGCGTGCCAGAGTTTATAAAGCTACAAAATTACCTTGTGGCTCATGAACCGAATCCCCAGATTAATGAAAGTCAACATACTATACATCTTTCCAAACTACCCTACCGACAAGTTGATAGAGTTAAGAAGTTCTATGGTGTGATAGTATTTGTTTTCCATAGATTTTTGTTTCTCTTCTCTTTGTGCTTCTTCACGCAGTCAGAAAAAAACTAGAACTCAACCATTAATACATCCCTGTTCCCCTTCCTGCCCATTTCAGGAGGATACTTCTAACCTTTAAGCTTGAGATAAGCTGTCCTTCGTGTCCTGTTATAAAATAACTGCCGTCATACTTCCCTGTCCTTCTGACAATCAACACATGACTCCTTTACTTTCCCTATGTATGTCCTTGATGCCCCTTGAGGTTTTGATTTTTCAATGATAAGAATTTTTAACAAGCACTTAACTTCATCATTCAGGAGACAAATGCGTATCCTTAGCTCTGCATTGGTGAGACCCGTCGTAATTTGGGGGACCGCTTCATAAAGTTCCTCCGCTCCAGTCGACAAAAGCCGGACTTCTTAGTGGCCAAATGTTCAAACTCCCATTCCCGTTCTGACACGTCGGTCCATGGCCTCCTACTGTGCCACAATGAGGCCACCCTCAGGATGGAGAAGGGTGCCACCTTATATTCTGATGGCATAAACATCAATTCCTCCTTCCAATAAAATAAATTTTCTATCCCCTCCCCTCTTTTAATATCCTTCACTATGACCTCTTACCTCTTTTCACCTGCCTATCACCTCTGCCTGGATCCTCTCCTCCTTCCCTTTCTCCCATGGTCCACTCTCCTCTCCAATCAGATTCCTTCATCTCTAGCTTTCCCACTCACCTGACTTCAGCTATCATCTTCTAGCTGTCCTCCTTCCTCTCCCCACCACCTTTTTATTTTGGCATTTTCCTTCTTCCTTTTCATTTCTGATGAAGACTCTTGTCCTGAAATGTCGACTGTTTATTCATTTCCAGAGATGCAGCCTGACCTGCTGACTTCCTCCAGTATCTCGTGTGTTGCTTTGGATCTCCAGCATCTACAGAATTTCTTGTGTTTATCTTTAGCTGTTTAATTGCATAATGAACCTAAAGCTCCTTTTGGTTCAACTAAATTATTAAAAAGCTTCTTGCAATTTTTAAATTGCTCTTCACCACAGCTCAAGCAATGCAATAAAATTAGAGCTTAGAGAGTTATTTGTTTGACTACATAAAGCAATAGGAAATTAACATTTTGTGCCTTATTAAAATTGGAGCCTTATATACTTTATTCCGCTAAAGTATTAAAAAGACGCTTAGTTTCTTTAGCATATCTTTCACATCAGTAATGGGTGCCACAAAGAGGTATATAGCATGGGGAGACCATTTATATGTTCCTGAAGTGGCAGAGAGCAGATCCTCTGAACCTTTGTGAGCCATACAATGGTTTTATACTGTATAATCACCATTGCAATTGTTGCTTGGGTGAAAGGAAGCTCCATTTGAAAACTCCCAAAGCTAGAGGATATTGAACAATAGTAACGGCACTGAGCCTCTCTGTTGGACTTCTACACTGACTCTTAAACATTGACACCACAAGCAGCAGTGCAAGTGAGTACAGTCTAGGGTTGTCACATCTTGATTAACTCCCTACAGTTTGTGAAATTTATACTGCATTTGCTGATTATGCCATAAGAATCAATCAGTAGAATCACAGCATGACTGAAACTCCACTTAGTGTAGCCACGGCAGAAAATTTACATAAGCAGCCCCACACTGCAGAGGATGCCTCCATTACAAGAGGCTTTTCTAGTCACATCAATAATCCCTATGGTGACTGCCCTGCCTGTTCTGCATGTGCTGCACTCCAGTAGTACATAGCTTTCCTACTAGCTATATATATATATATATATAGCTAATGAATTGCCAAGAGCTAAAGGGAGCACTACTTTTCCATGTCTAAAGTTTGATTCAAAAATGCAAACCATGTGTAGATTCATCAGATTTATTGATATTTTGTAGTTTACTGAATGGTCCAAAATTATGATAGAGAACTCCTGTCCAACCAAGAAACTGCTGGTTGAATGGAATTACCAAAATATTTTGCATATGGTCCGTTAGCTATAAAATAAAAGAAGACTAGTTTGTAAAAAAAGATCTCCTCACATTCCAGATGCTTTTATTTCTGTTTCCACAAGTTTGTGCTTTGATTCTTCGGCTCTTGTATCAGCTTTGATCATTTGTGGTGGCTCAACTTTAAAAACAGATTTCTTTAATCTTTGCAAACTCTTGCTTGTGAGAAGAGTGAGGAAGTCTGTCGTGAAACTAATTTAGAAGTTTTACTTGAAAATAAGGGAAAAACTGTTAACCCTACTGTAGGGAAAGGAGTACCTCTTTCAAGGTAAGTACATGGCAATCTCTTATAGTGATGGACAATCCATCAATATTACTGCCATTCTAGCAACTGAATAGAGTGTGTTCATTGTTTACGGGACTGAATCAGAAATCTGTCTGTCCCAGTATGTGTAATTCTCTGCTGAGTTCAGAGTCCCTGTGAGGGGCTCTGAAGCAGCTCAATATTGCATTTATTTTATTCATACAGAAATTCTGAGCTTGAAAAGATGAAGTAATTGACTTACAGGAATGACACTTAAACCCACTAAATTTAATCTTATCCTCTCAAGTACAACAGATCACTCTTACAAATTATCACCTTGCACCAGGCAGGCCTGCACTCTTCACCTAATCCAGATGGAAATGAGGGTCTCTGTTATTGTATTATCTGACTTTACTATCAGCATTAATCCGGCTTAACTCACTTAATGACGCCACTTGTGGCGCTCTGAAGGAAGGAGAGAAGTCTATAAACTAGTTCTATTAAAATGCAAATCTGTCCCACAGAGAAAATAAGTGACACAAAAGTGAGAGAATTTGACCAAATACAGTGCTGTATCAGCCTCATGCCACACTAAACTGATACCAGTATAATAACCGAACCTACAATTATTATTCCAGCCACAGATTTTGACTGAAATGGAGCTAGTCTAGCACAGAATGTCAAACCGCTTCAACAAGCCAGGGTGTTTAATTCCTGCAGAGATTTATAGTTTTTTGTTGTGAGGAAATGAGCAAACAGTTATCAGTGTGAAAGCAGAGTTATCTTGAATCTCCAAGCTGGGCCATTTCACTGATATTATATGTACTATATACCACAGGAAATGAACAGTTTTCATATTGCTCTTTCAAAGCTTTACATCATCTTAAAATCCTCTCACAACAGATTATTCTATTTTGCAGAGCAAAGTAACAAGAAAGTATACTAAACAAAATATCTCCATTCAATGGATAATCAAAATGAAATATATTTCTGAATTCATTATTCTTATTCAGAATTCTAGTACCTATTCTCTAAGTTATTTTGAGAAGAAGATAGAATTATTATTTATTTTTTAAATACACAAAAATGGAGATTGCTGGGGGGAAGCGCTGTTTCACATGACATAGGACAGGCCGAGATGCAAGAACTGTATTCTAAAAAATTAACAAGAAATTATATTTCTTGCACGCTGGCAAAATTTACATAGAACATTTGCATTACAACAGAAGACATATTAATTTTAATGGTGTTATTTTACAATGCCTAATTAACCTTAGAGAACTGGCTCCTATTATTGTGAAATTGTGTCTCTTTGTGTATTACAGATCATTACCATGTTAACTGCAGTACCACGGTGATCCATGTATTTTAATTGAATTGTGTTTTGGTGTAAAATTCTGTTGAAGGAATATGAAACTATACAGAAATATGAACCATTTTACACTTAATACTAACATGTAGAAGAACTATTTTAAGATTCCAGTTTTTGATCTCCAACCTAATCATCCTTGCTAATTGCACAAAATATCAAAGTTCAAAAAAGTTCAAAGTTTAAAGTACATTTATTATCAACGTATGTATACATTATACAGCCTTGAGATTTGTCTCCCTACAGACAGCTTCAAAACAAAGAAACCCAACAGAACCCACTAAAACAAAAGAAGTGTGATTAATGAAGTATTTAATTGTTTTCTTTGTTTTATTTGCCACCAGCAAGAAGTCGCTGAGCTTTGCTGATGCCATCTTTTTATCTGGTTGTTTCAACAAAGTACAAAGTTCCAAAAAATCAAAATGAGAATCTTGTTTTATGGTGAATTATTTGTGAATTCTCATGCTCTTTAATTGGTGCAAAATGCACAGCTGACTATAATTAGGCTCGTGTTTTTCCCATTTAATGTTGGCACTTGCTGGAACTCTGAAGTGGAAAAGGCATTGCACCCTCTACAGGCCAACAGTGGTTTGAATGAACAGGGTCATCAGTTGCACATCACTTCAATCAATTGGATTGAAGGATTTCACAATTACAATACAAAAGAAATGCAATTTAGAATGATGAATAAAATGCGGAAAAGTACTGATAGAAGAATAGAGGGAGAGAAGAGTACAAAAAAAATTTATAAGGATGTTGCCAGGTCTGGAGGACCTGAGTTGTAAGGAAAGCTTGAATAGGTTAGGACTTTATTCCTTGGAACATTGCAGATTGAGAGGAGATTTGATAGAGGTAAGCAAAATTCGGAGGGTAAATACAAGCAGATTTTTTCTACTGAGGGTGGGTGAGACTACAACTAGAGGTCATGGGATAAGGGTGAAAGATGAAAAGTTTAAGGGGAACATGAAGGGAAGTTTCTTCACTCAGCAGGTGGCAAGACTGTGGAATGACCTGCCCGTACAAGTGGTGCATGTGAGCTCGAATTCATCATTTAAGAGAAGGTTGGATAGATACATGGATGGAATAGGTATGGAGGTCTATGGTCCCGGTACAGGTCAATCGGAGTAGACAGTTTACATGGGTTCAGCATGGACTAGATGGGCTAAAGGGCCTTTTACTGTGCTGTACTTTTCTATGACTCTGATTCTAAGAGACAGAATCGGAAGTTTCCAAGCTCCAACAAAGAAAGGCAGCATATGCATTTAGCAAATGAGTTCAGCATGGCTAAATATCCAAAGGTACTTCACAGGAGCAATATCAAACAGCATTTCAATAAGTAAACTGGACTGACTGAAATTCCCCATTTTTACTGGTCGGTTTACAGTGCAGGAGATGTTGACTGGCTGCAATTGGCACTTAGTGAACTGTTGAAGTTGCACCAAGATCTGCAGTGATGTGACTTATCCTGCTGTTCTGAATTAACATTGTATCTGCAATCCAGGTCAACAGCTTTAAATGCTAAATAAGAGAAGCCATTTTCACAAAACCATCAGTGACACAGCTTTGAAAGGAACTCCTCAATTCTGCAATTGATTGCACGTTTGCCCTTGCTTTGAGCTCCTTCAGCGTCTGCACATAAATAATGGAGAGTGCTGTTAGTCATAATGTTACTTTGACAGATATTTCTATGTTATTATATTTATTCATAAAGTATGGTTGCTAGAATATTATGTTTACTGTTTTGTTTATATTAAAGAATTTTGACCATGGTCATGATAAATAGGAAGACAAGTTCAAAGTGATATATATGATTTTGCCTTTATCTATAGTTTTGTTACATTCTGTAGATATAACACCTTAGGATATGTCTCTAGATTGAATATACAAAAGCCCTGTGCAAAAGTCTTATGCTAGGGTGCCTAAAACCATTGCAAGTACTGTATTTGTCAACTTGGTGCAGAGAGTGAGTTTGTAAATCTGTCAGGATCAAAAGCTGTTGGGAATTTTGAGGGTGGAACACAATGGGAGGGTTCTGGGACAGGTGGCACAGAAAGAGTGCCGGGGCAGAGGGGTGGCTTTGTTGCAGCCACACCCGGCCCTGAGACACCAGGCAAGGTCATTTGATTCCAAACAATTGGTTTATTGATCAATACAGAATGTCTGTCTGGTGCTTCCCACTCCTTCTCCTCTCCCTCCCCCTTTTCCCAACCATGATTTCCCCTCTCCCTGCCCACTTCCCACTCTCAGTCCCCCATAGAGACCCATATCAGAATCAGGTTTATCATCACTCACATATGTCATAAAATTTGTTTTTTGCAGCGGCAGTAGTACAGTGAAATACATAATGTTACTGCAGTACTGTAGAAACGTCCTAGGCATGTTAACTATAGATATGTGCCTAAGACTTCTGAACCATACTGTATACAATATGGAAAAGCCTCACAGCAACTGTACATGAGAAGTGAAAATGATTTGCATTGCTTTACTTGCAGATATGATTTATATACTGATAAACAATGCTTCGAATAGTGTGGTACTCTTTATATTATCCACTATGGGCTGGCAAAACATTCAACCAAAGCAAGTACGAAAGTGACAGACATTCTGAAGTGTAGGAGTTACAAACTTCCTGGTGGAAATTATCTTATCCATTGCTGGAGTGATCACTCAGCAGGAGAGGCTAAGTGGAGTTTATATTAAGATAAATGAAAAATTCCATTCTGCTGCTGTTCATAGAGCCATAGAAAATTACAATGCAGAAACAGGCCATTCGGCCCATCTAATCTGTGCTGAACAATCAACCTGCACCCAGACCATACATTGAAATTGAGCTGGCAGGTACCACTAGCGCTGGCAGCTCATTCCACACTCTTATGACCCTCTGAGTGAAGAAGTTTCCTCTCATGTTCCCCTTAAACTTCTCACCTTTCATCTTTAACCCATGACCTCTAGTTGAAGTCCCACCCAACCTCAGTGGAAAAAGCCTGCTTGCATTTACACTGTCTATACCCCTCATAATTTTGTATATTCCTATCATATTTCTCCTCATTCTCCTACATTCCAAGGAATAATATGGATGCATGTGCAATCATTTATTTAATTATTTTGATGATTCAAAACAATTCTTTGTGTTTTAGCCCATAAAATCTGCAAAATCCATGATCTTAGTTCTGATGAATATCATTGTGGCAGTAAGGCTGATTTCTTTCTTAAAGCTGAGTGTAGGAGAAACAGATTTTCTGTGCCTTCTTGGTTTTTAATTGGATATATTGGAAGTTTTGGATGAATTGCAGATATAATGAAATGCTAATACAGCATATTTTGTCATTTGATCTCTGAAATTAGAATAACAATTACAGTATAAATTTGTATAATAAGAGTAATCACTGCATGGTGGACAAGGTTTGATGGTTATTAAACTCTGATTTTGGCAATAAAAGCAAGTACAGGAGTAATGTGCAAAGAAGTATGCAAATGAATTAATGACTAATTTTGAATTGTGCTCAATGCTATCAAATAATGAAAGGTATAAGGAACGGGAAACCCAGAAAGCAGTTTAACTATGCGAACAAAAAAAAAATGCAAAGTTCTGAATTCAAATTGTCTGTAACGTGGAGGGGTGCCTTTATTCACAATGCCCGAGTGGAGGCTGAAAGTTGGGAAAAAAATATACACAGAGTGTGCCTCCCTAACGTCATGGTAAATTCTGCATTATAGCGGATTGCCATCTTTGAAAGTCAGTGACTAAGAAAAGCTTGGCAATGTGCCACGGATTTTCTACATTTCTCTCCCTCCTCCCCCTCACCCCCACACTTCATTCATCATGTCTTTTTGCAGCTGCTCGCCTTTTATCGGCCTGAGCATTGCATCTTTCCTACGCACAGACGTTTATATCTTTCTAAATAATTGCACAAGAGAAGGGTTGCCATTTTAATAAAAGACTGATGATTGCAAATAATGTTTATTTGAACTGTTTCACTTTGGAGTTTAGGGACAAGCAACTATTTACTAGATTCTGCTGTCCATCGTGTTAAGTATAGCTTTCAGATCTCAGTAACAGACTACATACGAATATATCTACAAGTCTACGAACGCGATATGGAATCGATCTGGCAATAGTAAATCTGGAGAACATACAGAGACGGCAACTTCACAGAATATAAGTGAAAACATAGTCAATATACATGCCTTTTATTCCTTGTCCTGACCTGTTTCTAACTGAATAAAAGGAAGTATAAAGTATTTTTAAAAACACAAAATGCTGGCAGAACTCAGCAGGCCAGACAGCATCTATGGGAGGAGGTAGTGAAGATGTTTCGGGCTAAAACCCTTCGGACTTTTTGTATGTTTGACTGTATTATGCAGGTATATGGCAAGCTGGTGGTATTTTTTTTGAGATAGCACGAAATAGGCCCTTACTCCCCTTCAAGCTGTGCCACCCAGCAATCCCCTGATTTAACCCTGGCCTAATCATGGAGCAATTTACAATGACCAATTAACCTACCAACCACTATGACTTTGGATTACGGAAGAAAACTGGAGCCCCTGGCACAAACCAATGTGACGGGGAGAACTTCTTACAGGGAGTGGTGGGAATTGAACCGTCAGGATGGAGAACCAGCACTGATACAATGAAGTGTTGTGCTAACTTGTACGCTACTGTGCTGCCCTGGCCTTGTGCAAATGTAGCCACTAATCACTATAAACCCTGCTGCTGAATATTGTTTAACGCTATGAGGCCTGTAAAAAGAACAATGAAGGGAACAGGCTAACAATATCTGTGCTTCAGTCTTTTTCAACAGTACTGTGCAAAAGCCTTAGGCACATGTATGTAGACTGGGTGCCCAAGACTTTTGCACGGTACTGTATTTGTCAACATGGAATGGAGAATGAGTTAAGAAATCAAAGAATTAAGAGCAAAGAATGTCTGGAGTGGCGAAGGTGGAGCACTGTGGGACAGGTGGCAGAGAAAGAGTGCCAGGGGCAGGGGGTGGAGATGATGCAGGCACACCCAGCCTTGAGATGCCGGCACAACTGAGATTCCAAACAACTGGTCTACTGATCATTACAGAATGTCTCTCTGGTGTTTCCTGCTCCCTCTTCACTCACTTCCCCTTTTCCCAACCATGATTCCCCTCTCCCTGCACCCTTCCCACTCTCAGTCCACAGTAGAGACCCAGATCAGAATCAGGTTTATCATCTCATATATTTCATGAAATTTGTTTTTTGTGGTATCAGTACAGTGCAATACATAAAATTACTACAATACTGTGCAACATGTGCCTAAGACTTTTACACAGTACTGTGTATGATGATTTAAATGAACCCAAGTACCTACTATCAAAATTCTTCTCTAATCTGCAAATTGACACTTGTTTAAAAGATTGGGACAAATGGAAAATATGAATATTTTCATATTCAAAGAACATGCACAATGTATTAAAATGTTTAATATTCTTCTAAAACAAATCAATAGACCTGGTGGTGACATGGTTACATTGCCGAACATGAATTATACAAGCATGCCTTAATTCCAATTTGCATTCCCATTCTGACATGTTGGTCCATGGCCACCTCTTTTGCCAAAATGAACCACCCTCAGGATGGAGAACTAACACCTCATATTCCACCTGGGTAGCTCCCAACCTGATGACATGAATTTTGATTTCTCATTCTAGTTAAAAAATTCTCCCCCTCCCCTCTTCTTCTGTTCCCACTCTGGCCTCTTACCTCTTCTCATCTGCCCCTGGGTTTCCTCCTCCTTTCCTTTCTCCCATGGTTCACTCTCCTCTCCCCCCAGATCCCTTCTTCTCCAGTCCTTTATCTTTCCCACCCACCTGGCTTCACCTTCTAGCTAGCCTTCTTCCCGTCCCTCCTTTTATTTTGGTATCTTCCCCCTCCCTTCCTTTCCAGTCCTGATGAAGGGTCTCGGGCTGAAATGTTGACTGTTTATTAATTCCCAAAGATGCATCCTGACCTGCTGACTTCCTCCAGCATCTTGTGTGCGTCGCTCTAGATTTCCTGCATCTGCAGAATTTCCCGTGTTTATGCCTTGAATATAATGTTAAATGTTGAGGTCAACGGTCCAGGATTCACACCAGAACAAATTATATCACATGTCATAGATATTTGTGTAGAGTGACCTACTGTCTGCTCTGTGAGCTGTGGACATTTCCTGTCGCTGTATGCATGCCTAATTAATGCTATTATATAGGGTGAATACAATGGCAGGCAATTTGCATTTTGAAAAGAACAGTGCTCCATGCTGAAATAGGTTTACTGATTTTTTTCCACACCAGCTAATAGTGTTTTCAGGGCAGCGACCCATGTGTCTGCAAGATGATAAACCTGGTAGTGATTTGGAATTGTATGAGAGTTGCTTTTTGTGGCAACTGCCGGTTAAAGTACTGGAACTGACCACAAGCTACCAAATGGCATTCATTACGCCTTTGTTGCAGAAGCACTCTCTTTGTGACCAAACCTGTCAGACTGCACTCCATGTTACAATATGCTCTTCAGAATGGAGGATTTGTTATTGAATCTCATGCTGTTCACTGTGAAACCTTGTAATCACTCAAATCGGCAGCGCTGAAGACAAATTTTGTCACCTAAATAAGCATGTGATGTGATCACTTAGTATTCACAAGACAGCCAGAAAAAAAACAAAAACCCAAGCAAATAATTTATATTTTGAAATTAAATGAAAAGTACTAAGTTATTGATTTACTACAACATCTTCTATGTAATATTTGAGTTTCTTTCACAACAAAGTATCTAATAAACTAAATATAGTGTGACGCTATTCTGTACACAGGAAAGTCTGAATAATTTGTCAACAACATCTCTATGAAGTCAGCAGGCCAGGCAGCATCTATGGAAATGAATAAACAGTCGA
The DNA here is from genome assembly GCF_030144855.1 of Hypanus sabinus. Lineage (NCBI taxonomy): Eukaryota > Metazoa > Chordata > Chondrichthyes > Myliobatiformes > Dasyatidae > Hypanus > Hypanus sabinus. The sequence goes on from NC_082709.1 coordinate 6,509,143, forward strand.
CATTTCAGGCTCAAACCCTTCTTCAGGACTATATGATCAGGACTGTGATTACTCTGGCTGTGACAAGAATTTATTCTATTAATACTACTTACTCGCTGTTTATGCTCTTAAAAATAAGTTGTATCTTGTACATAATATCTAATGTCACAGTCCCTTTTACATTTTATGAGGCAGTCTCTTAAGATTACAAACAAGAGAAAATCTGCAGATGCTGGAAATCTGGAGCAACACACTCCAAATGCTGGAGGAACTCAGCAGGCCAGGCAGCATCAACGGAAAGAAGTACAGACCTGCCTAAGGGTCTCGGCCCAAAACATCTACTGTACTTTTTTCCATAGACGCTACCTGGCCTGCTGACTTCATCCAGCATTTTGTGTGTGTTGTTCTCCAGATCAAAGGCATTTTGCTTTCACTGCTGTTCTGAGGAGAGTGAAAGATACCTATGCATGAATTATTTTAATACCGGATTGCACATCAGCTAATGTACAGACCTGACAGACAGGTAGTTTGATCCAGTGGCAAGGTCTGAGTCAATTGGGGACAAGGCTGTGTCATACAGACCACACCTGCTTATGAACAGACAAACATTCACATATTACTCCTGCCAACCTTCTCGCAATTCCTTCTCCAATCCCTTCCATTGCTCAAGTGAGTGAATGCCCGAGAGGAGGGGTGTGTCTGTGATGCTGGACAGGGTGGGTGGAGGTCTTTAAGGACACAGCCAATCCACAGATAGGTCAATTATCATTAAACAGATGAAGAATGCATCGATACTGGTATGTAATTAGAAACAAAATCGCAGAATCATAGAATGTCTTCAACATGGAAGAATATCATTGATCCCATCAAGTTCATGTTAGTATAATACAAAAGCAACATAGCTACCCCTTACACCTCAGAAGGTTCCCAATGACCTCAAACAAGTATTAATTTCTGGTATTTATCCAAAGCAATAGTCACAAAATGCTGCAGGAACTCAGCAGGTCAGGCAGCATCTATAGAAGTAAATAAACAGTCGACATGTTGGGCCATGACCCTTTATCTCAGCCCGAAACATTGGCTGTTCATTCCCCTCCATAGATTATACCTGAACTGCAGAGTTCCTCCAATTCTCAGAATCAGAATCAGGGTTAATATCACTGGCGTATGCAGCGGAATTTGTTGTTTTGCAGTAGCAAATACATATATAAATACAATAAATCACAAAAATAATAAATAAACAAACAAATAAATACATATATAGATGAATAAATAAATAAATAGATAGATAGATAGATAGATAGATAGATAGATAGATAAATGATTTAAGAACATAAGAAACAGGATGAGGAGTAGGCCATCTGGCCCATCATGCCTGCCCTGCCATTCAATAAGATCATAGCCGATCTGTCCATAAACTCAGCTCCATCTACCTGCCTTTTCCCCATAACCCTTAATTCCCTTACTTTGTAAAAACCTAACTAACTGTATCTTAAAAATATTTAGTGAAGAAGCCTCAACTGCTTCCCTGGGCAAAGAATTCAACAGATTCACCACTCTCTGAGAAAAACATCTCCTCACCTCCATCCTAAATCTTCTCCCCCGAATCTTGAGGCAATGTCCCTTAGTTCTAGTCTCATCTACCAATGGAAACAACTTTCATACTTCTATCTTATCTATCCCTTCAACAATTTTGTGTGTTTCTATGAGATACCCTCTCATTCTTCTGAATTCCAGAGAGTATATTCCCAGGCGACTCAATCTCTCCTCATAAGTTAACCCCTTCATCCCTGGAATCAACCTGGTGAACCTCCTCTGCACTGCCTCCAAAGCCAGTATATCCTTCTTCAAGTATGGAGACCAGAACTGCACACAGTACTCCAGGTGCGACCTCACCAGTACCCTGTATAGTTGCAGCATGACCTTCCTGCTCTTGAATTCAATCCCTCCAGCAATGAAGCCCAACATTCAGTTTGCCTTCTTAATAACTTGTTGTACCTGCAAGCCAACTTTGTCAGATTCATCCACAAGCACTCCCAAGTCCTTCTGCACTGCAGCATGCTGCAATCTTTCACTATTTAAATAATAATCTGCTCTTCTATTATTCCTTCCAAAGTGGATGATCTCACTTTTACCAACATTGTATTCCATCTGTCAGACCTTGCCCCATTTACTTAACCTATCTATATCCCTCTGCAGACACCCCACGTCCTCTGTACAATAAGCTTTTCCATTCAATTTAGTGTCATCAGCAAATTTTGATACGCTACACTCATCCCGTCTTCCAAATCATCAATGTAAATGGTAAACAGCTGCGGGCCCAGCACCGTCCCCTGCGGCAGCCCACTCTCCACTGACTGCCAACCTGAGAAACACCCATTTATACCAACTCTCAGCCTTCTATTTGTTAACCAATGCACTATCCATGTCAATACACTTCCTCTGCATCTCTATCTTATTTATAAGTCTCTTGTGCGGCCCCTTATCAAACACCTTCTGGAAATCCAAGTACATGACATCCCCTGTTCCCCTCGATCCACTGCACTCATTATGTCCTCAAAGAACTTGAGAACAAAGTTGTCAAACAGGACCTGTCTGAATCCATGCTGTGTCCGTCTAATGGAACCACTCTTTTCTAAATGTTTCGCTATTTCCTCCTTGATGACAGCTTCAAGCATTGTCCCGACTACAGATGTTAAGCTCACTGGCCTATAGTTGCCTGTTTTTTGCCTACATCCTTTTTTAAAAAGTGGCGTGGCATTTGCTGTCTTTCAGTCTGCTAGGACCTGCCCAGAGTCTAGAGAATTTTGGTAAATGATTACCAACACGTGTACTATAAGCCTCCACCAATTCCCTCAGCACCCTGAGATGCATCCCATCAGAACCAGGGGACTTATCTCCCTTCAGGCCCTCTAGTTTGCTCATCACTATCTCTTTTTTTTATAGAGTTTTCAAATAATTACAGAAAGAAAAAAATATATACTCTTCCCCCCCTCCCCCTAACATCCCTATAGAAAGAAAGAAAGAAAGAAAGAAAGAAAGAAAGAAAGAAAGACAGTGACAGTGACTTTATCGATGTCCTCACCTCCCATTTCATCCATAACATCCTTCTTTGGCATATTAGATGTGTCCTCCACCATGAAGACTGACACAAAATAGTCATTCAATGCCTCAGCCATTCCTTATCACCCAATATCAATTTCCCCTTTGCGTCTTCCACGGGACCTATGTTGACTTAGGCACCCTCTTTCCCTTTATATATTTATAAAAAATTTTGCTTTTTTTTAATGTTTTGTGCTAATTTACTTTCATGCTCTATCTTCCCTTTCCTTATTTCTTGTTTAGTTGTTCTCTGCTGCTTTCTAAAGTTTTCCCAATCCTCCAGTCTCCCACTACTCTTTGTGACTTTGTACACAGGAGCTTTTAATTTGATATTATCTTTTATTTCCTTAGTTATCCAAGGCTGGCTCTCCCCACACTTACTGTCCTTACTTTTGACTGGAATATATTTTTGTTGAGCACTGCAAAAAATCTCTTTGAAAGTATTCCACTGTTCCTCAACTGTCCAACCAAATAGCCTGTGCTCCCAATCTGCATTAGCCAACTCCTCCCTCATCGTGTTGTAGTCCCCCTTGTTCAAGCATAATACACTAGTTTTAGATCTATTTCATCCTCCATCCGAATGTGAAATTCAATCACACTATGATCACTCTTTCCAAGAGGATCCCTGACTACAAGATCTTTAATCTTACCTGTCTCATTGCACAGGACTAGATCTAAGAAACATTTTCCCTTCTAGGTTCACTAACATGTTGCTCAAGAAAGCCATCACGGATGCATTCTATGAAGTCCTCCTCAAGACTTCCTTGACCAGCCTGATTCACCCAATCTACGTGGAAGTTAAAATCCCCCATGACAGCTGCTGTTCTGTTCTTACAAGCTTCAGTTATTTCTTGGTTAATTGCCTCTGCCACTGCAATATTTTTATTAGGTGGTCTATAAACAACTCCCACAAGTGACTTTTTTCCTTTTACTATTCTGAATCTCTACCCAGATGGACAACATTCTGCTCCATAGATCTTATATCGTCTCTCACAATCACCCTGATCTCATCCTTAATCAAGAAACATAGAAGCATAGAAAATAGGTGCAGGAGTAGGCCATTTGGCCCTTCGAGCCTGCACCACCATTCAGTATGATCACGGCTGATCATCCAATTCAGAACCCTGTACCTGCTTTCTCTCCATACCCCCTGATCCCTTTAGTCACAAGGGCCATATCTAACTCCCTCTTAAATATAGCCAATGAACCGGCCTCAACTGTTTCCTGTGGCAGGGAATTCCACAGATTCACCACTCTCTGTGTGAAGAAGTTTTTCCTCATCTCAGTCCTAAAAGGCTTCCCTTTTATCCTTAAACTGTGACCCCTCATTCTGGACTTCCCCAACATCAGAAACAATCTTCTTGCATCTAGCCTGTCCAATCCCTTCAGAATTTTGTACGTTTCAATAAAATCCCCCCTCAATCTTCTAAATTCCAGTGAGTATAAGCCTAGTTAATCCAGTCTTTCTTCATATGAAAGTCCTGCCATCCCAGGAATCATTCTGGTGAACCTTCTTTGTACTCCCTCTATGGCAAGAATGTCTTTCCTCAGATTAGGGGACCAAAACTGCACACAATATTCTAGGTGCGGTCTCACCAAGGCCTTGTACAACTGCAGTAGAACCTCCCTGCTCCTGTGCTCAAATCGTTTTGCTATGAATGTCAACATACCATTTGCCTTTTTCACCGCCTGCTGTACCTGCATGCCCACCTTCAATGACTGATGTACAATGACACCCAGGTCTTGTTGCACCTCCCCTTTTCCTAATCGGCCACTGTTCAGATAATAATCTGTTTTCCTGTTCTTGCAACCAAAGTGGATAACCTCACATTTATCCACATTAAATTGCATCTGTCATGTATTTTCCCACTCACCTAACCTATCCAAGTAACCCTGCATCCTCCTAGCATCCTCCTCACAGCTAACACCGCCGCCCAGCTTCATGTCATCCGCAAACTTGGAGATGCTGCATTTAATTCCTTCATCTAAATCATTAATATATATTGTAAACAACTGGGGTCCCAGCACTGAGCCTTGCGGTACCCCACTAGTCACTGCCTGCCATTCTGAAAAGGTCCCGTTTACTCCCACTCTTTGCTTCCCTTCTGCCAACCAATTCTCTATCCACATCAATACTATACCCCCAATACCATGTGCTTTAAGTTTGCACACTAATCTCCTGTGTGGGACCTTGTCAAAAGTCTTTTGAAAATATAAATATACCACATCCACTGGCTCTCCCCTATCCACTCTACTAGTTACATCTTCAAAAAATTCTGTAAGATTTGTCAGACATGATTTTCCTTTCACAAATCCATGCTGACTTTGTCCAATGATTTCACCTCTTTCCAAATGTGCTGTTATCACATCTTTGATAACCGACTCTAGCATTTTCCCCACCACCGATGTCAGACTAACCAGTCTATAATTCCCCGGTTTCTCTCTCCCTCCTTTTTTAAAAAGTGGGGTTACATTAGCCACTCTCCAATCCTCAGGAACTAATCCAGAATCTAAGGAGTTTTGAAAAATTATCACTCATGCATCCTCTATTTCTTGGGCTACTTCCTTAAGCACTCTGGGATGCAGACCATCTGGCCCTGGGGATTTATCTGCCTTTAATTCCTTCAATTTACCTAATGCCACTTCCCTACTAACATGTATTTCCCTCAGTTCCTCCATCTCACTAGACCCTCGGTCCCTTACTATTTCCGGAAGATTATTTATGTCCTCCTTAGTGAAGACAGAATCAAAGTAGTTGTTCAGTTGTTCTGCCATGTCTTTGTTCCCTATGATCAATTCACCTGTTTCTGACTGTAAGGGACCTACATTTGTCTTGACCAATCTTTTTCTTTTCACATATCTATAAAAGCTTTTACAGTCAGTTTTTATGTTCCCTGACAGCTTTCTGTCATAATCTTTTTTCCCTTTCCTAATTAAGCCCTTTGTCCTCCTCTGCTGGACTCTGAATTTCTCCCAGTCCTCAGGAGTGCCGCCCCACCTCCTCTGCCTTCCTGCCTATCTTTCCGTATTACCTGATAGCCTTGGATATTTAATTCCCAGTCATCTCCACCTTGCAACCAGGTTTCAGTAATGGCTACTAAACCATATGGCTTGGTACTGATCTATACCACAAGTTCACTAACCTTGTTTCTAATAATACGGGCATTTAGGTAAAGTGCCCTTACACTCATTGTCCTTTTAGAATCTAGTGAACTATGTGATTTTTGTTTTTTACTTTTATGCACTCTACTCTTACTTTTTTCTTCACCAACTCTAGCTAAACAGTACTAGCAGACAATCTCCTTAGGACATTGATCCCGGCTCTGACCAGATGTAGACCGTCCGGACGGTACTGGTCCCACCTCCCCCAGAAGCAGTTCTGATGCCCCAAGAATCTGAAACCCTCCCTCCTGCACCACCGCTCAAGCTACATATTCATCCTAGCTGTCCTGCTATTCCAACCCTGGCTAGCACGTGGCACTGGTAATAATCCTGAGATTATTACCTTTGAGGTCCTACTCTTAAATTTACCTCCTAGCTCCCTAAATTCAGCTTGTAGGACCTCATCCAATATCGTCAGTACCTACATGTACCTACATAAAATAATATAATTATATACAATTTATATAATATATATGGAAAATTCAATTGAACAAGCATTGCAAAAGAGAGCAACAATAGTGAGGTACATTGCGTGGGTTGTTTCATTGTCCATTCAGAAACCTGAAATTTGCCTACCACCACAATAGGTCTACACCAGATGAAATCTCACTGGTTCTCTATTCTACTCGGCCTTGGATCACTTGGACGCCAGTAACAGCTACATTAGGCAGCTGTTTGTTGATTACAATCATACATCATACACAATCATACCCTGAGTTTCAATCAACAAGCTCCAAAACCTAGGTCTCTGCAACTGGATCTCTGACGTCCTCACAGTCAGTGTGGATCGGAAATAGCACTGTTACCTTGCTGACAATAAACAATGGTGCGCTTCAGGAAGATGTACTTAGCCCTCCGCTGTACTCTTTCGACACCCATGATTGTGTGGCTCAAACGGCATCCATGAATTTACCGATGATATAACTATCGTTGGCAGAATTTCAGATTCTGGTGATGAGAAGGTATACGGGAGCTAGATAAACAGTCGTTGTTTCAGGCCTAGACCCTTTCTCAGGACTGGAATGGAAGGGAGAAGATGCCAAAATAAAAAGTCGGTGGGGGGAGGGGAAGGAGGATAGCTGGAAGGTGATGGGTGAAGCCAGGTGGGAGGGAAAGGTCAAGGGCTGGAGAGGAAGGAATTCAACAGGAGAGGAGAGTAAACAATAGGAAGGGAATCCAGTGGGAGGTGATAGGCAGGTGAAAAGAGGTAAAAGGCCAGACTGGGGAGGAGAAAAAAGGTGGGGTGGGGAATTTTTACTGGAAGAAGAAATCGATATTCATGTCTCAGTTTGGACACCACCCACCTGGAATATTATTTTTCTTTTTTCTTTGTATATATTTCTTATTGTAAATTATATTTTTAAATGATTATGTATTGCACTGTACTGCTGCCACAATGCCAATATATTTCATGACACATACTGGTGATATTAAACCTGATTCTGTTGGTGGAGGGGTAGAAGCTGTTCTTACAACATTGAGCGTATGCTACTCTGGATTTCCAGCATCTGCAGTCTCTTCTGTTCAGTATTTATTAAGCTTGTTGATTGAATCTACCTCCACTGGTACACCAGTCTAGATGTTAACCCTTACTGCAGGTAGAAGTATTTCCCATGTCACTTTTGATCCTTTTCCACTGTCATCAAATGCCCTTATTATGTCAGTCCTTTTCAGTCGCTCTCTATCAACCCTCATTTGACCTCGTGATCTTCCATATCTCTGTCAACCTCTGCTCCAGGAAGAAAAGTCTATTTCGGGAACATAACTGATATAAGGAAGTCTGCAGATGCTGGAAATCCAGAGTAACACACACAAAATGCCGGAGGAACTTTGCAGGTCGGACAGTGTCCATGGAAAAGAGTAAACAGTTTGACATTTCAGGCCAAGACCCTTCATCAGGACTGGAAAGGAAAAGCAGAAGTTGCCGGAATAAAAAGATAGAGGAGGATAGCTAGAAGGTAACAGGTGAAGCGAGCTAGGTAAGGAAGGCTAAGGGCTGGAGAGGAAAGACTAGTGATAGGAGAGGAGAGTAGCTTTCTGGAGAAACAGAAGGAGGAGGGGATTCAGGGGAAGGTGAAAGGCAGGAAAGAAGAGGTAAGAGGTCAGAATGGGGAATAGAAGAAAAGGGAAGGGGGAGCGATTTTTTCTTACTGAAAGGAGAAATCCATATTCATGCCATTAAGTTGGAGGCTACCCAGACGAAATATAAGTTGTTGCTCCTCCAGCCTGAGGGGGGCTTCATCTTGGCAAGGGGCACATATTTTCATTTCCTGCACTGTAAGTTGGCCCATGTGTAACATGACTGAGTAAAAATATTTAACCCTAATGCTCTGTTGTCGCTCTTGCTCCACGCATACATAATGGCTAAGCAAGGAAACACCCAGAGAAGCAAGGATGGTAAGGGAGAAATTAGTTGCAAATCATACCTTTGAATTCTTGATGGCTACACAACTGAGAATTCAGGACTTGCTACCATACCTGTCTTCAAATCTATAAACAGTGGTTTATTTTTACTTTCAATGTGGATGGATTTGGTGTCGTTGTAACTAAATGCTTCTTCTCTACCATTATTCTGTATATAGTGTAATAACGTAATTAGAATCATGGAGACATAAAAAAGTACAGCTCAAAGACTGGCCCTTGTCCGATTTAGTCCATTCCATACAATTTAACCTGCCTAGTCCCATCGACGTGCACCCGACTGTAGCTCTCTAAACCCTTGCCATTCATGTACCTTTCTCGTGAAAGCAGTAGGGTTAAATGTTTTTACTGAGTCATGTTAGCTGGTGTTCACACAGGGCAATTACTGTGCAGGAGATGAAAATGTGTGCGCTCAAAAGCTCACGCAGAAGGACAGAGAACCTCCTGGTGTAAGAGGCCCGATTGATCCACTTGGCCACATGTGCACTTGTAACATTTGCGCAATCAATCCGATACAGTTCAAGCCCCTGATGTGATGCCCTGTCTGAATTGGTGTCTTCTGTTGTCCGAAGGTGTAGATTGACAAGCACACAGCAGGTGACATTGAAGTTTGCTGTATTCATGTATGTAACGTCCCTGGTGAACTTGCTCAAGAAATGGACGCAGCATCTCAGGATACTGAACATTGTCTTCACCACTGGGAAAAGGCTTCTTTCTGCCTGGGTATGACGGTAATACCACACAGCAGCCCTACGTAACAGTTACTACATTTGAGCAGCCGTGGTACTGTATAATTGGGTAAACTTTGTTGGCCAGGCTCCATTTTAAGCTAATTGGGTCATTGAGGTCCTAAGTATAGTCTCCTGCTGAAATTCAGTCATGTGTTGGATTCCCAAAAACATCAATCTTTTCAAAGAGCAGAACCCTTATAATTAATAAAAGAGATGGATTTCCCATCCAGAGCCTTCAACGCCTTGTGGATGTAACCCACAGTGAGTTTATGGTAATGCTTTGAAAGATAAGTTCAGTTTATCATGTGCCACAGTCCCATGACACTAGATAGCTTGAAGGAGAGAGATTTTAAACGAAGTGAGCGGGTCAGTCAGTGCATTTTGTGTGCCACAGTACAAAGGAGAAATCAGATTGCACACAATTAGGCACTTAGCAAGGACCAATAAAACAATTTAGGTTTAAGTGGAGTGGCCATCGTCTGGGTGGGGAGTTGAGGTTTTGGCTTATCAAGGCTTTGGCGAGAAGAAGTGAAGGCTGTAGGTACATATATTTTTTTCATTATTTATTCTTACTTTATTTTACAATTAGAGCAGTGGAATGCTCCTCTTGCAGGATGTGGGAAGGCAGAGAGACCGCCAGTGCCCCTGGCGACTACACCTAAAGAAGAGCATCCAGCTGGAGCTTCTATCAGACCATGCTAACGAGTTGGAGCTGGAACAAAATTATCTCTGGATCATTCGGGAGGATGATGAGCTGATCGACAGGGCATACAGGGAGGTAATTACACCCAAGATGCAGGACACAGGTAACTGGATGAGAATGAACAGGGATAAAATGGATAGGCAACCGGTGCAAAATATCCCTGTGGTCATTCCCCTCAACAGCAGGTATATCATTTCGGATACTTTTGGGTGGGATGACCCAGCAGAGGAAAGACGCAACGTTCAGCTCTTTGGCACTGAGTCTGGCTCTGTGTCTCAGAAGGGAAGGGAGTGGGGGAGAAGAGGCAAGCTGATAGGGGATTTGGTGGTTAGGGGAACAGAAAGACAGTTCTGTGCATGAGAATGAGATTCCCGGACAGTTTGTTTCCTTCTGGGTGCCAGAGTCAGGGACACAACTCAAATCGAGTCCACAGCATCTTAAGTGGGAGTGTGAACAGTCAGAGGTCATGACACATGTGGAAGCAATGACATGGGTAGGAAAGATGTCAAGGTACTGCAAAGTGAATTCAAGGAATTAAGTGCTAAATTAAAGAACAGGACTTCCATGTTTGTGATCTCAGGATTGGCTCGACATTTAGATTGATCCAACCTTGCTCCTAGTTTAGGAGGAATTTCCGAGCCTGTCCACCTAAACCAGGAGTGAAGTTGGATTGAGTTACGCATTGAGCCACTTTGCAAAGGTTGAGTATGGCCATGAGCTGGGCGGTGGGGTACAGGCCCAGAAACTGCTCCAGGCTTCATACCTGTGACATGCCCCACTGTGTGATGTTCTGAAACTGAGGCAGTGGGTCTACTTTGGCTTCCGGGTCTATGAATTCAGTTTCGCAGGTATAAGCAGGCAGGAACAAATGAGGTATTTCAGAAGTATAAGAGATGCAAGGAAACTCTGAGGAAGGAAATCAGGAAGGCTAAAAGAAGGCATGAGGTTATGGGAATCCAAGCATGGAGCCAAAAGAGATGGGGAGATAGGTGGATTTTTTGCATCTGTATCTACCCGGGAGACAGACACAGTTTATAAACATGAGGCAAAGCAGCAGCAAGGTCATGGACACTATCAGGTTACATAGAAGGGGTGTTTGCTGTCTTGAGGCAAATTAGGGTGGGTAAATTCCCAGGCCCTGACAATGTGTTCCCTTGGACCTAGTGGGAGGCTAGTGCTGAAATTGTAACGTCCCTAGATGAGATACTTAAAACATCCTCAGCCATGGGTGAAGTGTTGGAGGATTGGGAGATAGCTAATTTGTTCCATTGTTTAAGAGAGGGAAACCAGTGAGGATCAGAGGTGGAGAGGGTCAGTAACTTTAAAGACCTGAGCGTTACTACCTCAGAGGACCTGTCATACAAACATCATTGCAAAGAAAGCATGACAATGCTTCTACATCCTTAAGAGTCTGCTGATATTTGGCATGGCATCACAAACTTTGACCAACTCCGATAGATGTGTAGTAGGGAGTGTATTGTCTGGCTGCATCTTGGCCTGGTATGGGAACACCAATACTTTTCAATGGAAAATCCTACAAAAGCTGGTGGATGCAGCCCTGTACGTCACTATCTTCTCCTAAGGATGCAGAGGCACTGCCATGCCTTCTTTGTAATTGCACTGACATGCTGGGCCCAAGACAGGTCCTCTGAAATGATAGCATTGAGGAATTTAAAGTTGTTGACTCTCTCCACTTCTGATTCCCCCAATGAGTACTGGCTCGTGGTCCTCTGGTTTCCTTCTCCTGAAGTCAATAATCAGCTCCTTGCTCTTGCTAACATTGTGTAAGAGGTTGTTATTATGGCAACTCTCAGCCAGATTTTTACTCCCCCTCCTGTATGCTGATTCATCACCACTTTTGATTTGGTCTATGTCAGTGATGTTGTCAGCAAACTTGAATATGACATTGGAGTTGTATTTAGCCACACATCCATAATTGTCAAGCGAGTAGAGCAGTGGGCTAAACACACAGCATTGTGGTACACCTGTGCTGATGGAGATTCAAGCAGAGATGCTGTTGCCAATTCAGACTAACTGGGGTTTGCAATTGAGGAAGTTGAGAATCCATTTGCACAAGGAGGTATTGAGGCCAAGGTCCTGAAACTTATTGATTAGTTAAATCAAGTCAAGACCAGTCAAGTTTATTGTCATTGTCATGTATATAGAAGCTAGACAACATTTCACTTAACAATTCTTATAAAGCACTGATGAGGCCTCACCTTGAGTATTGTGAACAGTTTTGGGGCCTTTGTCTTAGAAAAGATGTACTGGCATTGGAGAGGGTCCAGTGAAGGTTCACGAGGATGATTTCAGGAATGAAAGGGTTATCATACGAGGAACGTTTGATGGCTCCGAGTTTGTACTCACTGGAATTCAGAAGGATGAGGGGGGACCTCATTAAAACCTTTTGAATGTTGAAAGGCCCAGACAGATGCAGAGAAATTTCTTTAGCCAAAGGGTGTTGAATTTGTGGAATTTGTTGCCGTGTGTAGCTATGGAGTTCAAGTCTTTGGGTGTATTTAAGGTAGAGATTGATAGGTTCTTGATTGGACATGGCATCAAAAGTTACGGGGAGCAGGCTGGGAACTGGGGTTGAGGAGGAGATTAAAAAAAAGGATCAGCCATGATTGAATGGCAGAGCAGACTTGATGGGCCAGATGGACTAATTCTGCTCTTATGTCTTATGTTCTTATGGAACCAGGATGTAAAGCACAGTAGTAAAATAACACATGGCAAATTATGAAGCTAAGGATCCTGCTACACAGTTGTGACTCAGCAGTGTGAACAACAGTGGGCTGAGCATATAGCCTTAGGGTGCACCAGTCCTCAGCATAATGGGATGTGAGATGCTGCTGCCCACACGAACTGACTGGCCGTTCTGTTAAGAAGTGTAGTATCCAGTTGCAGAGGGAGGTGTTGAGACACACCAGTTTCTCGGGTATGATGGTGTTGAAAGCCAAATTTAGACTTGAGGGTCTCTGTATCTTAGTGCATGTCGCAATAATAAACCAATTAACAATTAGTAAAAAGATCATGACTTAGCTCTCCATTATTACAGCCCTCTGGGGTAGAAAAGTCTAAAGATTCATCATCCTCTGTGAAAAATATTCTGCCCTTTTCAGTCCTAAATGGTTCATCTATTATTTTGGATGGTCTCCCACACTTCTAGCATTGGACGCAGTCCAGAACAGATACATCGGGCTAACCCCTGAGATGAGAGAGTTGTTCTATCTCCACTCAGGTCATTATTTCTTCTCATTGCTGCCAGCAGAAAGAAGGTATGGGAGCCTCTGGACTCACACCACCAGTTTTTACCTCTCAACCATCAGGCTCCTGAATCAGAGGGAATAATTCACTCAACTTCTTTTGCCCCATCACTGAATTGTTCCCACAATCTGTCAACTCACTTTCAAGGATTCTTCAGCTCATGTTTTCGAGATGTTGCTTATTTATTTAATATTATTATGATCTCTTTCTTTTTCCACAGTTTGTTGTCTTTTGCACTCTGGTTGAACAGTGAAGTTTCTACAAGTGATCTTTCACTGATCCTATTATGATTATTGGATTTATTGAGCATGCCCACAAGAAAATGACTCTCTGTGTTGTATACGGTAATGTATATGGACTTCGATACTATATTCTCTTTGAACCAACTTCTGAAGAAAGCAGACCTGTTTTCCTCTGAGTTTATCAGCATGAAGTGTGACTTCTTAAAACATGCCAGATGCTAAAAGGGCATGTCAAGATAGTTATTGAGATATTTCCACCAGTGGGACAATCATAAATAAATAATTAGAGTTAAAATTGAGCTGCATCGACTGGGTCACTGGAGAAATCTAAATAAGATGCAGATACATTTTTGAAAGAACCAATGCCGCTTGCTTTTTTTTAAAGAAAATCCTCCCTCCCACTCTTTACCATCCTAATGTCCTAGTGGGTGGCAGGGTGGAGATATATCTCTACCAATGGTAGTGTATGGTGCTGATTCCCTCTGCTAGCCTGCAGGTCACCCTTGGGTAAGATGTAGCAACTGCTTAGACCCCCTGATCAAGGTCATGTGAAGCCATGGGAGCAGGAGGTGGATTGTCATATGAGCAGCTGGTTCAAAGGTTCAAAGGTCTAATTTAATGTCAGAGAAATGTATACAATGTACATCCTGAAATGCCTTTTCTTCACAAACATCCACGAAAACAGAGGAGTGCCCCAAAGAATGAATGACAGTTAAACGTAAGAACCCTAAAGAACCACAGCTCCCCTTCCTCCCATGTGTAAGTGTCGGCAAACTATGATCCCCCCTCCTCCCACTAGCAAAAAAAAGCATCAGTACCCACCACCGAGTACTCAAGTGTGAGCAAAGCAATAGCAAAGACATAGACTTGCAGCTAACCCAAAGACTTTGCATTTCACCTGGCATTTGACATACCACAGGTTCTCTCTCTCTCTCTCTCTCTCTCTCTCTCTCTCTCCCTCCCTCCTTCCCTCCCTCCCTCCCTAATAAGAGGAAAGGAGGTGTCTCTGTTTTTCCCAGTGAGCGGGAGACGTAACAAGCAACTCGCTGGTTTACGATGTTAGAAGTCTGTTATGTTGCTTTTTCCGAGCTTTATTCCCAAATATCTCAAAGATCCCGGCTCTTTGGGCACACAGCAGTAGATTTTCCGACTCCCCCGTTGACACACGAGTTTCCTGCCATGAAACCAGTCTTGACTCCAGAGCCTCAAGATCTTAGGCTTCCAAATCCGAGTCAGACTCTCAGGCCGAACCCTTGGCGTGCCGATCAATGGCCAGTCCTGAAACCCTGACAACGGGTCCCATTGCCACAAAGAACTGAAGTCACTGTGGAACTCTAGGTCAAGGCCTTCAAAAGAACCCTGAAAGGGAAAAATAAAGATATTAAAGATGGAAATAGAGCTGTTTCTGAAGATGCAAGCAAAGGAATCACCGTTTAGCGCCATCTTAACTTCGCTCCGCCTCACTGGTGCATATTCCAAGCCCTGGTTATGCGATCACCAATGCCAAGCAATCTCTGAAAAGTATTGGTTGTGGCTGGGGTCACCCATCTTGTACAGGCACTGCCTAGAAGAAGCCAATGGCACACTAATTCTGTAGAAAAAATTGCCAAGAACAATCATGGTTAGGACCATCACAAACAAGAGAAAGTCTGCAGATGCTGGAAATCCAAGCAACACACACAAAATGCTGGAGTTACTCAGCAGGCCAGGGAGCATCTATGGAAAAGAGTACAGTCTCCCTTTCAGGCCGAGATCTTTTCGCAGGACTGAACAAAACAAAAAGATGAGGAATAGATTTAAAATATGGGGGAGGGGAAGTAGAAACACAAGCTGATAAGAGAAACTGCAAGGGGGAGAGTTGATGTAAAGATAAGGGAAGTTGATTGGTGAAAGAGATACAGGGCTGCAGAAGGGGGAATCTAAAAGGAGAGGACAGAAGGCCATGGAAGAAAGAAAAGGGAGGAGGAGCACCAGAGGGAGGTGATGGGTGAGCAAGGAGATAAGTTTAGAGAGGGAAAAGGGGAAGGGGAATGGTGAGGTTGGGGGGGGGGGGATCATTCCTGGAAGTTTGAGAAACTAGTGTTCACGCCATCAGGTAGGAGGCTACCCAAATGAAATATAAGATGTTGTTCCTCCAACCTGAGTGTGGCCTCATCGCAACAGCAGAGGAGGCCATAGATTGACATATAACGGAATGGGAATGGGAAGTGGAATTAAAATAGGCGGTCACTGGGAGATTCTTCTTGCAGACGGAGCGTAGCACCCTGCTCTGGTCTTCTGTCTTCTCTGGACCTTTTCATTGCCAACTGATAACAGGGTATTAGCCATCTCAACTTCAGCATTCCTCTCTCTAATTCCAACCTCACTCCTTCTGAACACTCTGCTCTCTACTCCCTCTGCACAAATCCTAATCTCACCATCAAACCCACAGATAAGAGAGGTGCTGGCATACTGACCCCTACCTTACTGAGGCCCGTCGACAACTCTCAGACTCCTCCTCTTACTTATCCCTTGAACAAGACCCCATTAAGGAGCATCAGGCCATTGCCTCCAACATCATCACTAACCTCCAGGGATCTCCCATCCACTGCCACCAAGCTCAAAGTTCCTGTGCCCTGTACCTCCCATTTCTACCTCCTACCCAAGATCCACAAACCTGCCTGTTGACCTATTGATCTATTGTTTCAGCATGTCCTTGTCCCACTGAACTCATATCTGCATACCTCAACTCTGTTTTATCCCTCAGTTCAGTTCCTTCCTGCCTACATCTGTGACACTTCACATGTTCTGGATTTTTTCAATGTTTTCAAATTGTCTGGCCCCCATCATCTTATTTTCACTATGGATGTCCAGCCCCAACACACCTCCAACCCCACCCTGAAGGCCTCAAAGCTCTTTGTTACTTTTTGGACACTAGATCCAACCAGTTCTCCTCCACCACCACTCTCTTCCGTCTGACAGAAATTGTCTTCACTCAATAATTTCTCTGTTGGCTACTCACACTTCCATCAAACAAAAGATGTAGCTATGGGCACTCACATTGGACCCAGCTATGCCTGCCTGTTTGTCGGCTACGCAGAACAATCTATGTTCCAAGCCTACACTGGTAATGGTCCCACACTTTTCCTATGCTACATTAACAACTGCATTGGTGCTGCTTCCTACATCCATCTGAACTCATCAAGTTCATCTACTTTGCCTCCAAATTCCACCCCACCCTCAAATTTACATGGTCCATTTCCGACTCCTCGCTCCCCTTTCTTGATCTCTCTGTCTCTGGGCACAGCTCTCTGACAGCTGCCTGGACTTTACCTCTTCCCAACCTGTTACTTTTGAAAACTCTAACCTCTTCTCTCAATTCCTCCTTCTCCGCCACATCTGCTCTCAGGAGGAGGCTTTTCATTCTTGGAATGAGGGAGATGTCCTCCTTTTACAAAGAAAGGGACTTCCCTTCCTCGACCATCAACTCTGCCCTCAAATGCATCTCTTTCATTTGACGCATGTCTGCTCTTACATCATCTTCCCACCACCCTACCAGCCTCCGCTTCCAGCAAATAATTCTCAGTAACTTACGCCATCTCCAACGAGATCCCCCCACCAAGCACAACTTTCCCTCCCCACTTACTGCTTTCTAAAAAAGGTCACTATGCGACTCCCTTGTCCATTTGCCCCTTCCAACTGATCTCCCTCCTGGCACTTATCCCTGCAGGCGGAACAAGTGGTACATCTGCCCCTGCACCTCCTCCCTCCTTACCATTCAGGGCCCCAGACAGTCCTTCCAGGTGAGGTGACATTTCAGCTGTGAGGTTGTTGGGGTCATCTACTGTATCTGGTGCTCCTCGTGGCCTCCTGTACATCAGTGAGACCCGATGTAGATTGGGAGATGGCTTCACCTTGCACCTTCAGTGCCGTCTGCCAGAAGAAGCGAGATCCCAGTGCATTCCAATATGTCAATCCCTGGCCTCCTCTACTTTTGCAATGAGGCCACACTCAGGTTAGGGGAACAACACCTTATATTCTGTTTCAGTACCCTCCGACCTGATGGCATAAAAATTGATTTCTCAAACTTCCAGTAATGCCTCCTACATCCCCTCCTTCACCATTTCCCGTCCACTTTTCCTTCTCTCACCTTATGTCCTTGCTCGCCCATCACCTCCCCCCTGTGCTTCTCCCCCTTTTCCTTCTTCCATGGCCTTTCGTTCTCTCCTATCAGGTTCTCCTTTCTCCAGCCCTGTATCTCTTTCACCAATCAACTTCCCAGTGTTTTATTTCACCCCACCCCCGGTTTCACCTATCAGCTTGTGTTTTTCCCTCTGCTCCCCACCTTTTAAATCTACTCCTCAGCTTTTTTTCTCCAGTCCTACTGAAGGGTCTCTGCCCAAAACGTCGACTGTACTTTTTTCCATAGATGCTGCCTGGCCTGCTGAGTTTCTCCAGCATTTTGGGTGTGTTGCCTGGTCAAGACCATGATGGACACATAATAAATGATGATGGGTGTCCATAAGGGAGGCTGAAGCTACCTATTTTCACATCTTTGCAGATTTTGCACATTTCTGCAATTTCTTTAAGTAGGAAGGGGGCAGGGTGAGGAGAGGGAGCAGGAATCAACAGAGAAACATTCTGTAATGATCAATAAACCAATTGTTGGATTCAAATGACCTTGCCTGGTGTCTCAGTGCTGGATGTATCTGCACTTGTACTGCCATTCCCTGCCCCAGCATTCCTTCTGTGTCACCTGTCCCACACCCCTCCCATGGCGCTCCATCACCATTCCCAGCATCAGATTTACAAACTTGCACCTAGCTATCTATATGTGCCCCAAACTTTTAAATAGTATTGTATCATGGCAAGCAAGCATTCAAGAATAATTTTTCAAGCTAAAATATCCGCTTACATTTTTAAGTTTATTTTTTAGGTTGGAGGTTATTTAGAGAATATAAATGTGAATAATAACATTTTCATCAAATTTTAATTGCAGGAACACTATAAGAATTTATTATATCATTCTGCTATACAATTTGGATACCTTGTCATAAATTTTCAGAAGTTCAATGATGAACAGAATTCTTGCATTCAAATAAAGCCCCTCCAGACAAGATTGAACACAATAAGGAAGATTTCAGCAAGCCATCCCGATCTCAAGACCCTTGACAGGCAATTATATTCAAAAAATGCTTTATGCACACTAATCAAACATATATGAAATATTAGTTAAGATTTTATGGATCATTAGATTAAAAACCATTTTGCTATGTGTATTTAAAAAAATTAGTAAGGCAATAGTAAACAGTCAAGTGAAAAGATTACAATTATGTCAAGAAACATGTTAAACATTATGAATAGATTTATGAAGTTAACAATTTTCATTCTGATCCATGACATTCTCACTGCTAGTGACACCATTATTATTTCTGAGAATTCAAGGTTAACTTTCAAATCATCTGTTTAGATGGAAATAGAATAGCAATAAAGTAAATATATGAGTTTATACTGATATTTGTGACCCAGCTTTGCTCTTGGTCAATGCTTTAAAATATTCAATAGCCTTGTAGCAAAAGAAAGCTAAATGTCAAATTAATGTCAAACCATGGGCTTGAAAGACCAAACAATATACATCTTTTCTTAATATTTTTACTTTACAGATCTACATCTTCATTGCTTTTTGTTGTCATTGTATTTGGATTAAATTATGATCAATAACAGGTTAGAAGCTCATATCAGTAAAGCTGATCATTTGTAGCCCATGTTCTGTACAAGATTTCTTTATTTATGAATATTATCCTCATGACATCAAACTCCCTGAATGTAGAAAGGTCTTAAAATATCAATTCACACAAAGATAGAGAAATAGATTTTGGCATGAAGTGAGAACTACTCCATTATGCAAAACACCAGTCTCAAACAGTTATGCTGGTACATGATGTGTGGCTCAGAATTTGCAATTGTAATGATGGTGAGATTGCTGGCACTTGCAGTTATTACTGTGTAGAACTGACAGCAACTTCTGGTTGTCTACACATGCGCAATGAAATGTGGAAATACTTTTGTCTTTGTCAGTTTACCCTGTTCCTCAACATCAGTAGCTCCCTGTTGGTAGAGTTTTCAAGGATAAAAACCACACAGATTTGACATGAATAACAGCTTCTCACTATAATACAACTGGAAATATTTGAAAACAATAAGTCTGATTGAGGAAAGTCCATCTGTTTTATATGAACATTCTGTCCAATACTGCAAAACTAAGGTATGTTCTGCAATTCTCTCACATGATCCAGACAGAGAAGTATAAGGCGCTGCTCCTTTCAATGACACATAATAGAAAATCATCTTCAGATCTTCTTTGTACATCATTTCTAGAAATGTCTCCAAGAAATTCCTTGTGATGGTTCTTTTTATGTGTCTGATATGACTTCAGCATGTGATTCACTCTTTATGGTAGATTGCTGGGGGTTTAGTCCATTGCCTTGGGAACAACCAGTCCTGAAGAATATCTCGGACCGAAATGTCAACTACTTATTCATTTTTGTAGATGCTGCCTGATCTGCTGAGTTCCTCCAGTATTTTCTGTGTGTTGCTCTGGATTTCCAGCACCTGCAGAATCTCTCACATTTATGAAAAGTAGTTTTAGTCTCCTTAGACAACTTGAGAAAATCAGCAAAGCATCAAACTGAGATGTTACTTAATCCCTCTCTTCCTTCTGTCTGACAAGTATCGAACACTCCCATTCCTTACATCCACTAATTTCCGCTACTTCTCCAGTTCTGATCCTCTGATAGTTTAACTTTCCAACCTCTGATTAGTTCAGATCTTATTCCTCTTCGATACTGATCCCCTAAACCCTCAAAACGATGTTATCTATATTTTCCTCATTTCTGTTTGCCCCATTTTTGTGTAACTGTGTTAACTTTGTGGTTTTCCAATGTTCTTGAAAATATGGAACTTTGATAGTTTGTAACCAATGAAGCCACTGCTTATAAGACTCTCAGATGTAGGCTGTCAGTTCAAGAGGACTGTTAGCCTTTGCTTCCATTGGTTTGCCTAGTACTTTCACTCTAATGACGGAGATTGTTTTAAGGTCATGCCTACATATAACCCCTTGAAACCTATCAACTGCTGAAAAGCCTCAATAGAGCGGTTGTAGTGAGGATGGTTCCTATGGTGAAAAAAACCAGAGGACACAGTCTCAGAACCGAGGGTCATCCATTCAGAACAGAAATTAAAAGGTAATTATTTAGCCAGGGAGTGGTGAATCTGTGGAATTCAGGGCGTGAAGGGTTATGGGGAGAAGGCAAGAGATTGGAGCGGAGAGGATAATGAATCAGCCATGTTGAAATGGTGGATTAGACTCGATGGGCCAAATTGTCTAATTCTGCTCCTATGTCTATGATCTTATGGTCCTATTATCTCTAACTACTGGTATATTTATAGGAGATTCTAGCATTGAAAAAGTTCAAAAATGTCTTTAAAATCTCTGCCATTTTTCTTACAGTGATGTCTCTGTCTCACCCTCAGAGGGAGCAACACTTTCTTTAGTTTTTCTCTTTTATATTATAAACCAAAAATGCTCTTACAATCTGCTTTTATAATGTATGTTAACTTATGCTCATACTCTACCTTCTCCCTCTTAATAATTTTTTAAGCTACCATTTGTTGGTTTTTCAAAAGAAAACTCCCAATCCTTTGCCCCACTGTTAATCTTAGTTTTCTTTCAATTTGACCAAACCAAACTGAAAAGTTCAGTGTGTTGGGCCGAAGGAAGAAGACGGGCCAGTTCAGCTTGCTGTCCCACGACGTTTATTTGTCAGTGTACTGAACTGAGCTGTGGCCTGCAGCTAACAGGCTACTGGATGGGCTGCTGGCTTCATGTCCGTGGACTCACTTTTGTGAACTTCAGTTCTGAAGGCTACTTGCTTACTTTTGTTGTTTGTACAATTTGTTCTTTTCTCTGCATATTGTGTGTTTGATGGTTTTCTTTTTTTTTTAAAGAGTTCTACTGGGTTTCTTTGTTTTGTGGCTGCCTGTAAGGAGACAGATCTCAATGTTGTACATGTTATACATACTTTGATAATAAATGTATTTTGAATTTTGAACCTTGACTTCCTTAGCCACAGGTTTTGCAATGTTCTCGTAGAGTCATTCTTCCCCAATTGAATATGCCTTTCTGAGGTTCATGATAATCTAATTTGTGCACTTTCATCGATTTTCCCCAATCCATTTAGCTAACGTTATACTTATATCAAAGTAATTGTCATTATTTAAGTTTAGAACCTTCATTTCAAACTTAATTCTCCTACCCTGAAATGGAATCTGCAATTCTATGACATTATGAGTTGAGAATTTATTATTTTGATTGGCCATTCTACTTACTTGATGACGCCTCTAGTTAGATGTGCTAAACACCCAAAAGATATCGCAAGACAGAAAATCAAATTTAAAACAGAGAAAGTGAAAAGTCTTTTTAAGCAGCTTCTGCCAGGGTCAGGCATGAGGGTTGACAAAGGTGATGTGGATAAACGACAACTCACTGTATGCAGTTCTAAGGGAACCATCAAATATTCTATTTAGGACTACAACAGCTGAAATCCACAGTCACAGCCGTGGCTACTTCAGTAAGTAACATTGTTTTAAAACATTTTTAAAATCTAGTGATCCTCAAAATCAGTGGATCCTGGACTCAGATTATGAGTGCAATTTCCCTTCAAGAAAACAGAGATGTGGAAGGCGATCCAGTCTGCAGGTACAATTGAAATGCAGAGCCCTTAGGTTCTGATTCCAAACTACCCTGCTGGTGAGTCTCCAGTCTCTGGAAAATAAAGCTGAAGACCCAAGAGCAAGATCGCATTACCAGAGGGACATCAGAAACTGCTGTGTACTCTGTTTCACAGAAACGTGGCTAACACCCACCATTTTGGATCAGCACTGCAACCTTCACTATCCACCAAAAAGGCAAGACAACTGAGTCTTTTAAAGGTAGATTAAATGGAGTATGCTTCATGATTAAGTCATTATAGTGCTCAGACATGGTGGTTCTGTCTTAATCCTGCTTACCCAAGTTGGATTATCTGTCGTCCATTTTAACTGCCGAGAGTGTTTTCCCAATATCCCAGTGGTGG
The DNA here is from genome assembly GCF_030144855.1 of Hypanus sabinus. Classification (NCBI taxonomy): domain Eukaryota; kingdom Metazoa; phylum Chordata; class Chondrichthyes; order Myliobatiformes; family Dasyatidae; genus Hypanus; species Hypanus sabinus. Next base: position 6,531,863 of record NC_082709.1, read on the forward strand.
TGTACTTTCCACCTCTGGATAACATCAGGCAGGGACTGGAGGAGCTGAGCACTGTCATGAAAGAGGGCACCCTGAAGCCTTTCTTATCATTGCAGGAGATTTCAACCAGGCCAGTTTGAAGAACTCTCTAAACAACTACTCCACCAAGATATCACTAGTGAAAACAGAGGCGCCAACACACTTTGCCATTGCTATATCATCACCAACAACGTCTACCGAGTCATCCCATAGCCGCACTTTGGAAAGTCCAACTACCTGGCTGTACTTATGCTTCCGGCATGTAGGCAGAGACAAAACATCACAGCATCAGTGATGGGGACCAAGATGGAGAGGGAGCACTTACATGACTGCTTTGAGACAGTCGACTGGACAATATTAAGGGATTCATCTTCAAATCTCTATGAACATACCACGACTTCGTGAAGACCTGTGTGGATAAGTATGAGCCTTTGAAAACATACTGGCCACCAAAAGCTATAGATGAACCAGGACACTTGTAGTCTTCTGAGGGGTAGCACTGTTGCATTCCAGAATTATGTATGACATCTAGGTACAATCTACAGAAGGCTGTTTTAAGAGTGAAGAAACAATTCTGATCAAAGTTACACCAGATGCACATCAGCTCTGGCAGGGATTACAGGCCATTAATTCCTACAAGGCAAATCCCGACATCTTGAATGGCTGTGATGCTTCGCTCCAGGACGAGATCAACACTTTGTGTGCAAGCTTTGAAGGGGTGAATAAAACTACACCTGTGCAAAACCCTGCAGCATCTGGTAACCCTGTGATCTCTGTCTCAGAGGCCGACATCAGACGGTGAACCTTCACAAGGCATCAAACCCTGATGATGTACCTGGTAGGACAGTAGAAACCTGTGCCAACCAACTGGTGGGAGTGTTCAAGGCATATTCAATCTCTCACTACCACAGTCAGAGGTTCCTACTTGCTTCAAAAGGATGACATCATATCAGTGCTCCAAAAGAGCAGGGGGAGCTGCCTCAATGACTATTACCCAGTGGCACACATATCTGCTGTGATGAAGAGCTTTGAAAGTTTGGTCATTGCCAGAATCAACTCCTGATTAAGCAGGGGCTTGGACCTGCTGTAATTGACCTGTCTCCGCAATAGGTCTACAGTGGACAAAATCTCATTGGCTCTCCACTCAGTTTTGGATCACCCGGACAACAACAATACTTGCATCATGCTGCTGTTGACTGATTACAACTCAGCGTTTAGAGGAATCATACCCTCAGTTCTAATTAACAAGCTCCAAACCTGGGCCTCTGTACCTCCCTTTGCAACTGGATCATTGATTTCCTCATTGGGAGACCACAATCTGTGCAGATCAGAAATAACTTTTCCACCTCACTGATAATCAACGTCAGTGCACCTCAAAGGTGCGTGCTTAGCACACTGCTCTACACTCTCCACACCCACAAATGTGTGGCTAGGCACAGCTGTAACACCACCTATAAATTTGCCGGTTACACAACTATTGTTAGCAGAATTTCAAATATTGATGGGGAGGCATTCAAGAATGAGATAAATCAGCTGATTGAGTAGTGTCGCAACAACAATCTTGCACTCAGTGTCAGTTAGCCTAAGGAATTATTGTGGATTTCAGGAAGGGGAAGTTGAGAGAACACATTCCAGTCCTCATCGACCAATCAGCAGTGGAAAGAGTGAGCAGTTTCAAATTTCTGGATGTCAACACCTCTGAGGATTTATCCTGGGCCTATCATACTGATGCAATTACAAAGAAGGCACAAAGATGGTTATTTATCATTAGGAGTTTGAGGAGATTTGGTATGATATGAAACACCCGAGCAAGTTACTACAGATGTATCAGAGAGAGTATTCTAACTGGGTGCATCACGGTCTGGTATGGAGGGGCCTCTGCAAAGGATCGGAAAAAGCTGCAGCAAGTTGTAAGCTCAGCCAGCTCCATCATTGACACTCGCCTCCCCGGTACTGAGGGCTTCTTCAAAAGGTGATGTCTCAAAAAGGCAGCATCCATTATCACGGACACCCTTTACCCAGGACATGCCCTCTTCTCATCGCTACCATCAGGGAGGAGGTACAAGAGCCTGAAGACACACACTCAACGATTCAAGAACAGATTCTTCCTCTCCATCATCAGATTGCTGAATGAACAATAAACACAGTACACTTTTTTTCTTCTTTCTCTCTTTTTTCTCTACTTATTTGATTTATTTTTACATACTATAAATTTCTTCTTCTAATTTATAGTTTTCATTATTATGTATTGCAATGTACTGCTGCCACAAGCCAACAAACAACAGCATACACCACTGATGTTCTGCATGATTCTGATTCTGTGTATTCCTGACTGTGAAATCCAGGCAATGTGTTGTTATATGCACTCTTTTCTGGTCTCTGATCAACCAGCCTTCAAACGATTTCGTGAAGAAACACATGATGGGAGAAGTTGAAATGTTTTATATATTTCTTACATAAAACATAGATTATTTGAAATGATCTTAAAAACATTGAACTTTGTAATAATTATTCAGAGGGACTTAGATTCTACATATAAAACTAGTTACAGATTGGAGAGGTTCCCTAAAATGCTGTTAAGACCCAAGGTGGTTTCCATTCAACAAAGCTGAGTATCTTTCATCTAGAGAAATTAAAAAGCATTTGAAATCTTCATAAATTTTGTGATTTGATTCATGTTTCCATCCCTATGGATTTCTAAAGTTTAAACTTTGGCGCTACTGGATATCAAGCAGAAAATATTACAAACATCAACATCAGAATTTTAATAATAGCTAACAACGAAGGAAGAATTCCGAAGCTGAGGTGAATTTCGTGGTGTAATTATGGGGCCACTAATAGTGCTGTAATTACATCTTCAATAATTAGGTTGTATTTTTTTCTGCTAATGTTTGCCTTAATTACTTTTGGATAATCAAATAATTCTACATAATTCTTGATTTTCTGTTCTACAGACATTTCTCTATTTCTGACTTCTCATTCCTTGAGAATGCTGTGGACACAATGGTTTTGCATTCAGCTGTGCTAGAATAAAGTTTTGTTGTTTCTCTTTCACAAACTTAATAGGAGAATGAGAAGATTTTGAACACGCAGTGGGCTCGAATTGATTGAGCAAGAGACTTGACAGACTAACTCATATATCAGGAGAGATAATGCTTAAAAATTAGTTTATTGTAGGCCAGATATTATGAATAGTATGTAACAATAAATAAAACTAAGTTCAACATACTTTTATTATTGAAATATGATTACTATATACAATGTGAAAAGAAGCGGCCCCAACACGGACCCCTGTGGAACACCACTGGTAACCAACAGCCAACCAGAATTCCCACTCTCTGTTTCCTGCCCATCAGCCAACGCTCTATCCACGTATGTAACTTTCCCATAATTCCATGGGCTCTTATCTTGTTTAGCAGCCTCATTTGCAGCACCTTGTCAAAGGCCTTCTGAAAATCCAAATACACAATATCCACTGTTTTGAATTTTTTAATGTTTTGAAGTTACAAAACATAGTACCTGATTCTTCCCTTCCCAGCCCCCACACCTTCTTGCGTATAAGTACAAGGTTTCCATGGAAGTCTTGAGCTGGCCACTCGACGTACACACTGACACACAGACAGCACAAAGTATGGTGGAGGCTTGGAGTTTCTCACAGCCTACTCCAGTGACCTCAGAGACACACACACACACGTGTGTGTAGAGGAGCAGAGGAAGAGGGAAGTTGGGGGGGGGGGGGGGGGCAGGGATAATTTTTTAACCCGAAAGAGAAATCAACATTTTCTGTAAAAATTTTAGTCCAAGCAACAGGATACATTATTCCACTGCATCAAAATTTGTTTCTTATAACGGCTCAGGGCCTCTATCAGGAAAAAATCTGATACATGTTTTTACACCTGACAGGTTCCCAGAGCTGGGTCGGGGTGTGTGTGTGTGTGTGTGTGTGTGTGTGTGTGTGTGTGTGTGTGTGTGTGTGTGAGTGTGAGTCTGTGTGTGTGTGTGTGTGTGTGTGTGTGTGTGTGTGTGTGAGTCTGTGTGTGTGTGTGTGTGTGTGTGTGTGTGTGTGAGTCTGTGTGTGTGTGTGTGTGTGAGTGTGAGTGTGTGTGTGTGTGTGTGTGTGAGTGTGTGTGTGTGTGTGTGTGTGAGTGTGAGTGTGTGTGTGTGTGTGTGAGTGTGTGTGTGAGTGTGAGTGTGTGTGTGTGTGTGTGAGTCTGTGTGTGTGTGTGTGAGTGTGAGTGTGTGTGTGTGTGTGTGTGTGTGTGTGAGAGTGTGTGTGTGTGTGTGAGTGTGAGTGTGTGTGTGTGTGAGTGTGTGTGTGTGTGTGTGTGAGTGTGTGTGTGTGTGTGTGTGTGAGTGTGTGTGTGTGAGTGTGTGTGAGTGTGAGTGTGAGTGTGAGTGTGTGTGAGTGTGAGTGTGTGTGTGTGTGAGTGTGTGTGTGTGTGTGAGTGTGTGTGAGTGTGAGTGTGAGTGTGTGTGAGTGTGAGTGTGTGTGAGTGTGAGTGTGAGTGTGTGTGAGTGTGAGTGTGTGTGTGAGTGTGTGTGAGTGTGTGTGAGTGTGAGTGTGAGTGTGTGTGAGTGTGTGTGTGTGAGTGTGTGTGTGTGTGTGTGTGAGTGTGTGTGAGTGTGAGTGTGTGTGTGAGTGTGTGTGAGTGTGAGTGTGTGTGTGTGTGTGTGTGTGTGTGTGTGTGTGTGTGTGTGTGTGTGTGTGTGTCTCTGAGGTCACTGGAGTAGGCTGTGAGAAACTCCAAGCCTCCACCATACTTTGTGCTGTCTGTGTGTCAGTGTGTACGTCGAGTGGCCAGCTCAAGACTTCCATGGAAACCTTGTACTTATACGCAAGAAGGTGTGGGGGCTGGGAAGGGAAGAATCAGGTACTATGTTTTGTAACTTCAAAACATTAAACTATTCAAAGGAAGACACAACAGTCTGAAACGTGAGTCTAACTTCATGTTTACTTTAAGAAAGGTGCACATGTATCATGTGGTAGCGTGATAATGTATGCAATTCACGGATGTTTACATATGACCATAATTAATTATATAAACAGCTAAGAATGCTTAAGCAAACAATATATTTACAATATTACTCTACTACATCAGGGACTTGTAGAGTTCAAGGAGTCACTGAGCAAGCAGATGCAAACAGGTTTCTCAGCTCATTGAGTTCATGCTTACAGTTAAGGCAATAAGAGTAGAATTAGGCCATTTGGCCCATCAAGCCTACTCCACCATCTCATCATGGCTGACCCATTTCCCTCTCAGCCTCAATATCTGCCTTCTCCCCATATCCTTTCAAGCCCTGACTATCAAGATTCTATCAACATCTGCCTTAAGTATACCCAAAGACATGGCCTCTACAGATGCCTGAGAAAATGAATTGCTCAGGCTACATCCACACTACGCCAGATAAATCCGTAACCGAAGCTTTTTCTCTTCCTTTTTACCGTCCGTCCACACTAAAATGGCGTTTTCGTCTCCTGAAACCAGAGCTTTTCAAAAACTCTTTCCAAGGTGAGTATTTTTGAAAACGCTGCTCAGGCAGATCAGTGTGGACGGCGTAACTGGAGACTTCTGAAAACTCTGTCAGACGGCAGTGCGCTATTTCATTGTTTTCTTGAACGCAACCTAACAATTTCAGAAAAACCGGCAACGAGACTGAAGCCAGAAGAGATAGAAATGTACTCACCAAATACTTTGACCCATCACTTGCTGAATAAATAAATATACTGTACTCACTTTGCCGTTTTCTGTCCTTGCTTGTATGAAGGTGGTTTACCTATTTATGCAAGTACTTCTCCGACAATAGATGTGTAACAGCCTAATGTAACATTGTATGGAAATACAAGATAACACTGATGAAGACATGTTTTATATATTTAACAAGGTGCTTTATTAATGCAAAAGAGTTAGTCAGTTTTTCAATGTTCGTTGTCAGCCGGGTCAATCTGTCCGTGAACTCCTCCCTGTCAGTTGCCACCGTACGCTCCAGTATCTATTTTTTTTTAGTTTTAAGTTCTCCTGCGCGAGAGCCAACAGCTGTCCGTCGTTTTAAGTTTCTCTAGTCTGTAACTACACAAATGTGCTATTTTACAGCGAGATTCAACACCAAAGATGTCGCTTGTTTTCAGTAGATGTGTCCCGCGCATGCACAGCAGCAGGAAATTCACCGAAATCTCCATTTCAGTGTGGATAGAAATATTTTCAAAAACGCATAGAGTGGACGCCTGTTGTTTTTATGTGAAACCAGCGTTTTCAAAATTATCCAGTCTAGTGTGGATGCAGCCTCAGACTCACCTCTCTCTAGCTAAAGCAATTCTTCCTCATCTCCCTTCTAAAAGAACACCACTCTATTCTGATGCTGGGTCCTCTGGTGTCAGACTCCCCCCACTACAGGAAATACCCTCTCCTCATCCACTCCATTGAGGCCTTTCAGCATTTGTTAGGTTGCAATGATCTCCCCTCATTCTTCTAAATTCCAGTGAGTATAGGCCCAGAGCCATCAAACGCCCCTTATATGATAAGCCTTTCATCCCAAAATAATTTTCGTGAACCTCCTTTGAATCCTCTTCAATGTCAGCACATCCTTTCTTAGATAAGGCGCCCAAAACCGCTCACTATACTCTGTGTATGTGAGGCCTCACCAGTGCCTTATAAAGTCCTAACATTACATCATTGCTTTTATATTCTAGTCCTCTTGAAATGAATGCTAACATTGCATTTGCCTTCCTCACCTCCAGACTCAACCTCCAAATTAACCTTTAGGACTCCTAAACAAATATTTGCAATGATTACCTTTTATCCCCATCAATTTCCCAGAGCTTTTACCAGTCACCCATAGCCAGAGGCAAGCTGGTTGTGGCCAATTAACATACCGACAAAAATATCTTTGGGATATGACAAGGACCTGGAGCAGCAGAGGAATCTCACACAGTCACAGAGAGAATGTGAAAACTCTGTACAGGCAGTGTTGGAAGTTGGACCACACCTTGGCCACTAAAGCCAAGAGGTATCAGCTTTATTAGCCACAGATCAGCACCACCCCTTTTGGGTACTAGTAATGAGTGTGGAAAAGGGATCACACTGGCACTGGTGTAATAGTTTGTGGTGGAACATTTTGAACCAGGGCTCTGGGTTTGAGGTGGGAATAAGAAATTGCAGGCTACAGGTTTTGATACAGATTGGGGCCTCAAGGTGAGACAATGAAATGGAAGTAGAGTTGAAAGATTCATCTATGGGCATCCTCAGTCTTGGTCCAAGTTCTCCTACAATTCTCCAAAAATAAAATCTACCGTTTGACAAAATTAGGTCATCCTAAATACCTTTGATAGGTAATTTGTGTCAGGGTTGTATTGGCTGGAGTGGCCAATAGAATACTACAGGAGATACTCCATCAAGTTGTTCAAGTGGTGAAAATAGATCCATAGATAATTGATATTAGCAGTATCCATCATCAACGACCCCTCTACCTAGCACTTGCTCTCTTCTCACTACTGTCATCAAGAGGTATAGGAGCCTCAGGACCTCAACCACCAGGTTTAGCAACAATTATTGCCTCTTAACCATCCAGCTGTTGAACCAAAGGGGATTATCTTCACTCAACGTCACTTGCCCCATCACTAAACTGTTCCCACACCTACAGATTCACTTTCAAGGACTCTTATGTTCTATTGCTTATTTAATTATTGTTATTTCTTTGTTTTTGTACTTACTCAGTTTGTTGCCTTTTACACCCAAGTCGGTGCAGTCTTCCATTGATTCTGTTATGGTTATTATCCTATCATGAATTTATTGAGTATGCCCACAAGAAATTGAATCGCAGGGTTGTGTATGGTGACATATATGTACTTTGATATGAACATACTTTGAACTTTGATATTTTGCATCATGGAAAATAATTTCTAGCTGCTTAATACTGATATAGGATTATTGTGTGATGGAATTTCTAGATAATTGTGTGAGGTGCAATCTTACTGAATATTTCCTGTAAATACCCACTTTATCTATATTCAGCACTGAGTCTGCATTGAATCTCATGCATTATGTAACTGCAAATTGCAACTGAAATCAGGTTTATTGGGCTATAACCATTACCTGCTCCTTTCACCACAAGCTGTACTTAGAACATCTACTGCTTCAGTAACCAAAGAGAAAAAATAACTGAGAGGGAGAAGGAAAGGAGGTCAGAGAGATACAGTATAAGAGGGAGAATGAAGGAGAAAGATGTAGAGAGGAGGAAATAAACACAGTGAAAGGTTAAATCAACTCAAGTACGTCAGAAGCAGATAAAAGAATTGTCTTAATCTCTACATATTATTAGTTGTGATACAAATCAAATCAAATCAAATCAAGTTTAATTATCATTCAACCGTACATAGATACAGCCGAACAAAACAACATTCCTCAGGAGGCCAAGGTGAGAAACATACAGAGCACATTTAAAATAGCGAACAAAAAAACGTAGTCACACACAAAAAAAACACGTATATTGTCCAAGATCCTGATAGACTTGTCCCACAAATTGATGCAACACACACAAAGTGCTGGTGGAACACAGCAGGCCAGGCAGCATCTACAGGGAGAAGCACTGTCGACGTTTTGGGCCCAGACCCTTCCTCAGGACAGACAACACACACAAAATGCTGGTGGAACACAACAGGCCAGGCAGCATCTACAGGGAGAAGCACTGTAGACGCTTCGGGCCCAGACCCTTCCTCAGGACAGACAACACACACAAAATGCTGGTGGAATGCAGCAGGCCAGGCAGCATCTACAGGGAGAAGCACTGTCGACGTTTCGGGCCCAGACCCTTCCTCAGGACAGACAACACACACAAAATGCTGGTGGAACGCAGCAGGCCAGGCAGCATCTACAGGGAGAAGCACTGTCGACGTTTCGGGCCCAGACCCTTCCTCAGGACAGACAACACACACAAAATGCTGGTGGAACACAACAGGCCAGGCAGCATCTACAGGGAGCAGCACTGTCGACGTTTCGGGCCCAGACCCTTCCTCAGGACAGACAACACACACAAAATGCTGGTGGAACACAGCAGGCCAGGCAGCATCTACAGGGAGAAGCACTGTCGACGTTTCAGGCCGAGACCCTTCCTCAGGACAGACAACACACACAAAATGCTGGTGGAACACAGCAGGCCAGGCAGCATCTATAGGGAGAAGCACTGTCGACGTTTCGGGCCCAGACCCTTCCTCAGGACAGACAACACACACAAAATGCTGGTGGAACACAGCAGGCCAGGCAGCATCTATAGGAAGAAGCACTGTCAACATTTCAGGCCGAGACCCTTTGTCAGGACTTCTCATTTCCATTTCCAGCATCTGCAGATTTCCTCGTGTTTGCTCCCACAAATTGACGGTGCAGTTCCCAGCAATCCTGCCTGTCATTCCACTGATTGAACACTAGAGGCAAGCACCGTGGGAGAGGCCAGCCTGCAACCTAACATGGATGCCACACTACACCGCCTCTGGCATCTCCTCACCTGGACTGCAGCAGCAGGCAAGCCTGTGGCTCGAGGCCTCATCCCCGCTACAACTGAGGACACACAAATCTCACCCCATATGCAGTGCCGCCAAACTAGGGAAACAGGGCTGCCATATCTTACATTACCAATGACCAGCAGGGTCCTGTGATTGCAAGAGAAATGTCCAAGATGGCCACCCATGGTTACACTGCACGCCGCCTTCACACACCAGCTGGCATCTTCTGCATGGTTCACAAAAAGCTTGCATTCTCTACACTTGCACCAAGTTATAGTGTGACTGGACAGCACAATTTATAAATGGTTGCTAAACTAAAGTTAAAAAAGAGGTCTCTGTGAGTCTGAATGACTAAGTTACCAAATCTGTTACAATTTAGATCAAGGTTAGAGATTCTGAAAAAAAACACAAAACGCTTTGGTGGTCTGCCCACCCTCAATGTCATACTACAGGCGGCAGGATCAAAGAGCCTATCTGAAAAATTAGTTCCATGAACATAAACCGCCTCATGCCCACTGCTATAGCTGTGCAATGCGCGCATTTTGATGCATGTCTAAATCTTTTTCAAAGTGAAAAATTTCCCACACCATTAGTCTTCTATTGTGATTCAACATCTGCACCTGGCAACAAATGCACTCCAAATGACTGAAACACTGATCACATGAGCATCAAAAGGTCACATATTGTCTATATAATCATTCTGATGTGTGGTTGTTCACCCACTTGGCAGGACCACTATCTTTCACCAAGAACATATGTAACTTAGCAAATTCTGAAGGAAGTGGCCCTTTTTAAAATTAACTAGTCATAAAAATCCGAAGCCATCCGTAAATCAACATAAATATAATTACCTCTATCTTTATTTTTAACATAAAATATTCATTCAATTAAAACTTTGATTGTCAAAGCCAATTGAATGCTAACACAAGTGATCAAAATAGAAAGCCAGAGAGATAGTTAATGCGCAGGCGTAGTCATTCCACCATCACTTTAGAAGATAGGCATTTGCAGTGAATGATGCTGTATAGCGGAGATAAGGCTGGAGGCTGATTCCTCCTGTCAGGAAACTAAGTTATAAGGATTGTTGGAGAAACCTGGGTTACATTGGGGAAATTACCTATTGAGCTGAAGGACATAGCATGAATTAATCCAAGACAATAAGCACAACACAAAGAAGTACACTGTAATTTTAGACATAACTGCAGGAACTTCTTCATTCAAAAATTCATCAACATGTGGAACTGATTTCCAGATAGAGGAGCTAAATTACTGATATAAAGGAACTGTATGCTTCCTCTTTTTTAACAAGTTGATTTATTTTATTGAGCTCACATCGCCCAGCAACCCACCTATTTTAACACAAGCCTAATCACAAGACAACTTAAAATGAATAATGAACCTACCAACTGATATGTCTTTTGGACTGTGGGAGGAAGCAGGAACACAGGAGCAAGCCCATATGCAGTCACAGGGGGAACATACAATCTCCTTTCAGACGGCGCCAGAATTGAACTCAGAACTCCGGAACTCTGGGCTGTCACACTAACCATTGTGTCACTGTGGTGCCCCAATTCATTAGGATGAATGAAGTGAGAAAAGGGGTGGTGGTTGTGAGGAATCCTCTTCAATGTAGATTATAGCAAATTGTGATGAGATCGAAGTGCATTCACCACTGTCTTTATGGTGGGATATCACATGCAAATAAGCCATCATGTAAACACGTGAGTTACTTGCTCTTAGTCTACAATACAGTGGACGTACTTGTTACAAAGCTCCAAGAGATTATTAATGATAGGTGCTGAGCATCTCCTCAAACCCATATTACAGAATGAAACACAGTTTATAACAATGAAAATAATAATAATAACAAGCATGTTACTGGGTCTGGAGGACCTGAGGTATAAGAAAAGATTGAATAGGTTAGGACTTTATTCCCTGTAACATAGAAGATTGAGGGGAGATTTGATAGAGCTGTATAAAATTATGACGGGTATAGATAGGGTAAATGCAATTAGGCTTTTTCCATTGCAGTTGGGTGAGACTACAACAAGTGGTCAGGGTGATAGGTGAAAAGTTTAAGGGGAATGTGAGTGGAAACCTTTTCACGCGGACGGTGGTGAGGGTGTGGAACGAGCTGCCAGCACAAGTGCTGGATGCAATTTTGATTTCAAAATTTAAGAAATGTTTGGATAAAAACATGGATTGTAGGGGTAGGAATGGTCATGGTCTCAGTGTAGGTTGATGGGACTAGGCAGTTAAAAATGGTTCAGCACTGACTAGATGGGCTGAAAGGCCTGTTTCTTTGTTGTACTTTTCCATGACTCTATGACAATATTTTGCTTCTGACAAGAAATGATGATGGTCTGAAGACATTCTTCAAAGCAGCACTTGAACTGTGTAAATGAGTGATGAATCAGAATGGATTGTCTTTGAGTGAGCAGGGATACCTAGAGTGGGAAAGCTACTTTTGACAGGGAGTGCAATTAATCCGCAAGTTCTCCATAGTGAAGCACTGAAGTTACTAGGGCAATTACAGTGATTTGTATTTTATACTGGACAATAATTAAAAGTGGCAGTAGTTGTTGCTGACTGCACTGAATGACAAACAACACCAGGAATAACTGGCTAGGAAGAGCATAGCATACAACGCAGGAGTGGAGATTGATTTGATGCAACTTTGAGAAGTTGTGTTGGATTATAGACTTCAGTTCATATCATATACAGTAGCATGCAAAAGTCTTAGACACACTTTAAAAATTCTGTAAAGCGAAGATGCTTTCAAAGACAATGAAATGAAAAATTTCTAAATATCAAAGAAACTATAAAAAGCAGTATACATTAAAAACTTAAATCAATCAATATTTGCTGTGACCACCCTTTGCATTAATTATTTTAGGTACTCTGTCGTGCAGTTTTATAAGAAAAAATGGCTGGTAGGTTGTTCCAAGCATTTTAGAGAACTTGCCACAGTTCTTCTGCAGACTCTGGCTGTCTCACTTGCTTCTGTCTCTCCAGGTAATCCCAGATAGGCTCAATGATGTTGAGATCAGGGCTGTGTGGAGGCTACACCATCAGAAACCATTTCTAAGATGCCTAAGACCTTTGCACAGTACTGTATGGTTAGTGTACTTTATGAAGGACAATAGCATCAAGTATTTATAAATTCCTCTGAATCATCCAGCCTCAAGTTGTACAGCAAAATGTTTTGTGATTTCTCAAGGAATCCTTGAAGATACATGGTTTCTAAGGTTAAGTTTAACTATGAATCATGGTTTAGTTAATTTATATTAATATCACATTCCATAATTGCTTAATATAGTTATAAGGAAAGATTGAAAAGGTTATAACTTTATTCCCTAGAATGTAGAAAATTGATAGGAACTTTGAAAGAGGTGTACAAAATTATGAGGGGTATAGATAGGAAAGAAGAAAGCAGGATTTTTCCACTGGTTGGGTGAGATTATAATTAGAGGTCATGGATTCAGGGAGAAAGGTGAAAAGTTTAAGGGGAACATGATGGGAACTTCTTCATTCCGAGGATGGTGAGAGTGTGGAATGAGCTGCCCGCATAAGTGGTGGATGTCATTTTGATTTCAATGTTCAAAAGAAGTTTGGATAGGTACATGGATGAGAGGGTAATGAAGGGCTATGGTCCCGGTGCCGGTCGATGGGACGAGGCAGAATAAATGGTTTGGCAAGGACAGGATGTCATGAAGGACTTACTTCTCTGCTGGGCTTTTCTATGACTGCTCTAACAGTTGTTAATGCATCATAACATGCTGGAATTAATTTCAGCTCAGGCTGCAGGAGAGAGCAAAATCATGACTCATATCCTAATAATTTATTTAGAATAATTCAGGTAACATGCGCTGTGGTAGGTTTTTGGTTAAGTTACTGAACCAGTAGTCAGAGTTCGGAACCATCATTTCAAAGACAAAACTTTGAATCCCACCATGGCAGACAGGGAATTTAAACTTAGATCATTTCCTAAATCTGGAACTAACAAAACAATAGTTACAAATTGTGGTTTATTTGAACTGATCAAGCCTATGAAAGTAAACAATTGACTTGTTTCAGTCGCATTTCCTGCAATGTTGTCTGAGATTTCTACAGATATCCATGGGGAGCATTCTAACGGGCTGCATCACTGTCTGCTGTTGGAGGGTGGGGTGAGGGGCCACTGCACAGGATCGAAATAAGCTGCAGGAAGTTGAAAAGTTAGTCAGCTCCATCATGGGCACTAGCCTCCCCAGTGTCCTGGATATCTTCAAGGAGCGATGACTCAAAAAGGTGGCATCCATCATTAGGAATCCCATCACATGCCTGTTTCTCATTGTGACCATCAGGGAGGAGGTATAGGAACCTGAAGGCACACAATCAATGATTCAGGAACAAATTCCTCCTCTCTGCCATCCAATTTCTGGATGCACATTGAACCCATCCATGAACACTACATCATTATTTTTTTCTCTTTTTTTGCGCTACTTATTTAATTTAGCTTTTTAAATATACATACTTCTTACTGTAATTTACAGGTTTATTATGTATTACATTGTACTGCTGCTGCATAACAACAAATTTTATGGCATTTGCCAGTGATATTAAGCCTGATTCTGACTCTGAGTCTGAGATTTCTGCAGCGGTGATTGGAAAAACATCAATCATGACAGCCATGAAACTAGCAAATTACCATAATGACTCATTTGGTTCACTGATGCCGTTTAAAAGGAATTATCAAAACTTCCTTAGCTTACCTAACTTTGACTCCAGAACTATCGTGATCTTAACCACCTCTTAGCCCACGGGCAAACAGTAATGAGTGATAAGGCAACAAGCAAATATAACCAACAGAAGTAGGATACTGGTGATGCTGAGATACGTCCTGGGACACCTCATCAAAGATGTAACCTGGGGTCATCGGGTGCTTTGGATCTTTCAGCATCGGACACCCTTGCCAACGCGACCCAGCCGGGGTTGGTCTCACTTTGGTTGGTGTCCCAGCAGCATTGGTCCATGGGCCACACATCACGATCCATCGCCATCTGGAGGCTCGCTCAGCAGCCTCTGTGAGGTCCTGATGACTCGTTTCTTTGCAACTCCTGTAATGCAAAGGAGAGAGTAAGTTCTGCAGAGCGAGCAGCCAGTGAAACCTCTACTGCCAATCCCTATAGGCTCACATTGTGCCCTCCACTCCTGTCTCCTGTACTGCCCTATTAGCACTTGGCATCTGGCCCTCTCAAGCTCAAACGTCTCCTCAATCCATTCTTCCCAGGGCACTGTTAGCTCTACCATTACCACCTGCTTTGAGGTTTCTGACAGAATGATCATGTTAGTCCTCAGTGATGATGGCACAATGAAGTCAGAGATTTTTAATTGCTTGCCCAAGTAGATTTTCAGTTGCCAATCAGACCCTATGGTAAGCAAGCTTGTTGGTGATCTGAGCTGAGGCTCTGGTTTGTCTCCAGCTTTGACAAAAGCTGTGGGATTTCTGGATTAGTCAAGGCGCTTGCTGTTAATAGCTGAGAGATACCTCCTGCCCCCGCCTTTTGCAGAAATAGTACCAAACAATATCTTCAGCAAAAAAAGTCAGATATGTCCATAATGACCAAATTACTACAACCGGAGACATATCAGAATATGTGATGATGAATTTATTCCTAAAGTGGATGTAAAACTGATTACTGAAGGTGAAACAGGAGTTAATAGTGACCAGTGTCAGCTATGACATGCTATTCCAATTCCAATTTCAATTCAGATGAAGAGCTACAACATTTGAGTCCAGATGAAGGGCTTTGAACCAAAATGTAAACTGTCCAGTCTATCACAGGAAAAGATGCAGCCTCCTTTCACAGCCCTACCTGCACCCAGCATTGAGCACATCCACAAGGACCGTTGCTCCAAGAAAGCAGCACCCATCATCAAGGACTCCACTATCCAGGCCATACTCTCCAGTTGTAATAACCAAGAAGGAGATACAGGAGCCTTGCGTCCCACCCTATCAGGTTCAGGAACAATTATTACCATTCAGCCATCCAGTTCCTAAACCAGCATGGATATCTTCACTCACCTCAACACTGAACTGATTCCTCAAACTATGGGCTCACCTTCAAGAGCTCTACAATTCATGATCTCAATATCATTTATTTACTTATGTATTTATTTGTAATTATTTTTTTATTTGAGCAGTCAGCTTTCCTTTGCACAGTGGTTGTTCATGAGTCTTTGTGTGCAGTTATCTTATTGATTCACTTGTAATCCTCTGTCCGACTGTGAATGCCCCCAAGAAAATGAATCTCCCGTTGGTATTTGGAACATGTACAGTGTGTACTTTGATAACAAATTGAAACTTTTGTTCACTTTCCTCCACAGGTGTGGTCTGAACCACTGAGATCGTCTAGTAGCTCAATTTTGACTGTAGCATCAACTCAAAGATAGTTATGGATGTCTAAAAGTTTCAGAAAACAGTCAATAGACTGAACCTTTAACTGCTCTACAGGTATGAAAACCTTTCTCAAAGAGGGAATCCATTGCACTATCTTTGAATGTGTGATGTAATGAAATCATTTTATGAAGATGCATATACTTTGGTTGTTGTTAGTCTTCCCTTTTGTGTTCCAATATTCTCAGTACAGTGGATTCTGGTTAATTAGGCCGTAGATTAATCGGGGCAGCCATTTATTTGGTTTCAAGCATTCAGGCTTGGAGATGCCAGAAATGGCTGGGAGTGAAAATGAAACAATTTCACTACTTCAACAAGTTAGGACTATGAAGAACTTGAAGGCATCAACAATCATCTTGAACGCTACAGTGAAAATGAGTACTTGGAGGATGCAATGGTCAATAGCATTGTATGAAGGCAACCCATTATCTACACTAGATGTCTGCACTGATTTTCTTCACTTACAGTCAGTCAAAAGAACATGGTGACATACACTGGGTGAATTCCACCATCAATGACTAATAGGAAGTAATGTTTTAGAGTACTGTCATAAACAAGAGAAAATCCGCAGATGCTGGAAATCCGAGCAGCACATACAAAATGCTGGAGGAACTCAGCAGTTCAGGCAGCATCAATGGAAAAAAGTACAGTCAACGTTTCAGGCCGAGACCTTCCGGCAGGATGTCTCTTTCAGAAACATCGACTTCTATAGTACTGTAGTAGTATTATTAGTGTTCTAATTTGTTCCATATTTCTTTACAATACGTAATTTGTTACTCAGTTAAACAGTAGTTTGACTTTTTAATGCATTTTAAACTATTTCCATGAAACTTTGGCTAATTGGGGCAGCTACTTAATTGGGCCAAGATGTACTGGTTTCGATATTTCTCAATTAACTAGAATTCATTATATGATGCCACTTACGGGTACAAGATCAGGTTGCAGACTTCCTCAAAGTACAGAACAATTATCTAAATAGCTAACATTTAATAGCTGAAATTTAAGCACTTTGCCTCATTGCCTGAATATTGTTTTTATATCCAGTGCTAGCTACAGCCATTAAGAAGGCAGTTCCAGACGAATAATATAGCACCAGACTGCTGTCAGCTCCAGGAAGAATTGTTTACCTTTTTCAATGAGCCTCATTGATCCTTAGCTGATGGAGATACGTCTCTACCAAAGGAGGTGTAAGGTGCTCTTCCCTCTGCTAGACTGCAGGTCTCCCCTGGGCAAGGTGTAGCATCTGCTTAGTCCCCCGATCAGGGTCACGTGAAGCCATGGGAATAGGTGGTGGATGGTCATATGAGCAACCGGTACATATCACAAGTCCTGGTTATGTGTTCGCTGATATCAGGCAGACAATCTCTGAAGAGTATTGGGAATGACCTGGTCACTTGTTTTGTAATGACAGTGCCCAGAAGAAGGCAATGGATTTTCTGTAGAAAAATTAGCCAAGAACAATCATGGTCATGGAAAGACCATTATCGCCACATCATCTGACACGGCATGTAACGAATGAATGAAAATGATCAAATGTTTCTATGTTTCTAAGAACATAGTCTTTAAGTTGTATTATTTTTGTAATACTATATACATTAGAAAAACTAAAACAAGTTGAAAAAAATAACAAGACATGCTATTTCATCGGAAGCAAGAATACAAAATATTATAAACTGATCTCCAAATCTTCTATGAGGGAATATGAAAGTAGATCACTGCATGATGGAGGGTCCTGAGGAAGGGTCTTGGCCTGAAACGCCAACTGTTTACTCTTTTCCATAGATGCTGCTTGACCTGCTGAATTCCTCCAGCATTTTGAATGTCTTGCTTTGGATTTAGTTTATGTTCATGAGGTTGTAATACTGTATCTACTGTCAAAATGTATCCATGGCCTCCTCTACTGTCAAAATGAATCCAAACTCAGGTTGGAAGAACAACACCTTATAAACCGGCTGGGTAGCCTCCAACCTGATGGCATGAACATTGACTTCTCTAACTTCCATTAATGCCCCTCCTCCCCTTCTTACCCCATCCCTGACATATTTAGTTGTTTGCCTGTTCTCCATCTCCCTCTGGTACTTCCCCCCCCACCTTTCTTTCTCCCGAGGACTCCCGTCCCATGATCCTTTCCCTTCTCCAGCTCTGTATCACTTTTGCCAATCACCTTTCCAGCTCTTAGCTTCATCCCACCCCCTCTGGTCTTCCCCTATCATTTCGCATTTCCACCTCCCCCCACTACTTTCAAATCTCTTACTATCTTTCCTTTCAGTTAGTCCTGACGAAAGGTCTCAGCCCGAAACGTCGACAGTGCTTCTCCTTATAGATGCTGCCTGGCCTGCTGTGTTCCACCAGCATTTTGTGTGTGTTGTTTGCATTTCCAGCATCTGCACATTTCCTCGTGATTACTGTATCATTGGGACAGTCGAAGGAAGCTGGGAATTAGGCAAAGATTTATTGGTTTATTAGAAAAAGCCGAAGAAAAGACACGGATGGCTTGAAAGACATGAGACCAACCATGCATGGATACATGGTTAAAAGCATAGAGATCCTGAGAAACTTTATGCTCATATTAGTCACTTTTAAGTAATTTTCATTTGAATTATGTCAACAGATTAGTGAGTGAGATGGGGGGTGGGGGAGCAGAGGGATGCAGGATTAGATTTGTCAAGCTATACCCTCCTATTTCCTCCCTGGTAGTTGTACACATGCATTCCCGCGTGGAATGCCACTGCTGTTTCTGAAAGGACATCACAGCAGGGTGGGGCTTTGGAAGGTGGTGAGATTTGTTAATGGTCTAACACAGGGGTCGGCAACGTTTATCACTGAAAGAGCCAATATGGACCCATTTCCCACAGAAAAGAAAACACTGGGAGCCACAAAATGAAATAACACTGCATACAACGGGGGGTTTTTTTGCCTTTATGCTATGTATAAACAAACTATAATGTGTTGCATTTATGAAATTGATGAACTCCTGCAGAGAAAACGAAATTACATTTCTGCATGCAACAAAAACATTTTGAACTCCGATAAAAAAGACGTTGGGTTGAAGGTTACTCCATAGTTAGCCTACCTTGGATCGAAGAATTAAAAGAAAGCGCGCACTGGCGGGTGTCAGGCATTGGCAGTGGTGACGTATATTAATAGCGATAAAAAAACACGTTGTAGCGGTGTGCTACACGCAGCGCTAAAATAAAGACTGCAGTCAAAGGTAACTTTATTCGAACTAAACAGCCTTGCTTTAAAGCCTCCCTCAACCCGTCCCCGTGGGCGCGGATGCTCCAAAAGACACGTACTCACAAACCCCCGTAGGCTATCTCCCTTAGCCAGAACGGTGGCTAATTGTGAGCCGGTTCGGATGTGCCAGGAAACGGTGTCTCCGCAAAGTTTTCAGATTGTACAAGATCACCATAATCTTCAAATTTCGAATTACATTTCAAAAGCTAACAAACCACGGGGAGCCGCATCACAGAGATCAAAGAGCTGCATGTGGCTCTGGAGCCGCAGGTTGCCGACCTCTGGTCTAACACCTTCAAATGAGGTTTAAATCAAGTTTGGACAAAAGTAAGCAGAATAGTGAGCAGCCTCCATCCTTATAGCCCTTCCCCACATTCAAACTAGTTGTCAAAAAGAACTTACAGCTGCAGAAATCACCAGTCAAATTCTCCAGACAATTCAGGCGCAGACATTCCTCATTTCAGCTTGTTTCAGCTGCTCTTAACAGCTGTACCTCATAATTCCTGGACCAAGTTCACTATGGGGATAAAAACCAGAAGTTTGGAAATGAGAGCCACCACCCCTCATTACCATTTAATTCAGAATCAGAGTCAGGTTTAATATCACTGGCATGTGTCGTGAAATTTGTTAACTTTACTGCAGCAATGCAATACATGTTAAATGAATATAGAGGAAAAAACTGAGTTACATTAAGTATATATATATATATGTTTATTAAATAGCTAAAATAAGTAGTGTAAAAAACAGAAATAAAAAAGTAGTGATGTAGTGTTCATGGGTTCAATGTCCATTTAGAAATCAGATGGCAGATGGGAAGAAGCTGTTTCTGAATTGTTGAATGTGTGCCTTTTCCCTGATGGTAACAATGATGAGAGGGCTTGTCCTGGGTGGTGGGAGTCCTTAATGATAGAGGCTGCCTTCCTAAGGCACCACTCCTGGAAGATTCCTCGGATGCTACGGAGGCTCATATCCATGATGCAGCTGACGAATTTTACAAACCTTTGCAACTTAATTCAATCTTGTGCAGTAGGCCCCTCCCCAATACCAGACAGTGATGCAGCCAGTCAGAATGCTCTCCATGGTGCATTTGTAGAAGTTTTTGAGTGTTTTAGCTAACAAACTCCTAATGAAATATAACTCCTTTCTCACCTTCTTTATAGCTGCATCAATATGTTCTGTTCAGGTTAGGTCCTCAGAGATTTTCACACTCAGGAACCTGAAATTTTTCACTCTCTCCACTTCTGACAAGGGTTTGTGTTCCGTCACATTATGCTTTCTGAAGTCCACAATCGGTTCTTTGATCTTGCTGACATTGAATGCAAGGTGGTTGCTGTGACGCCACTTGACTGACTGCTACATCTCGCTCCTGTCCACCCTCTCATCACCATTTGAAATTCTACCAACAATATTTGTATCATCAACAAATTTATAGGTGGCATTTGAGCTATGCCTAGCCACACAGGGAATTAAATATATTTAAATGAACATATCACAGTTTTGTATAACAAGCTGTTATAAAAAACAAACCTCTCCAAAAGAAAAGATTGTTGCAAAGTTATTTTTAATGGCCAGTTGTTTTAAATTGCAAATGTAATGCTCCTATGGAAATAGCAAACGTCTTTTGTACAAATGAAACTGTTCTACACCAATTTATAGTCTTGCTTAAAATTATTTCAGATATCTGCAAATCACTCCACCCCTGTCTCTAGAACAGATGACAACCTGGAACTTATTGCCCTATGCTTCAGATGACTCCAGAGCAGGAGTGCTTGGACCAGTCACTGACTCAGGAGGAGCCAATGTGTTTATTGCTTCCCTTGGGATGAACACAATTCCTAGATGTGATGCTGTATTGTCCAAGTTGTCCTCGACTCTCTAGGATAAGATGGGCACTGATATGCTAGAAGAGTACAAACCTTGATTTTAGCTGGAGGTGTGTCTGAATTCATGAGGAAGGACATCATTGGCTCCATCAGTGAGCTCTGATATTTTTATCATTCATTCTATGAGGTTTCTTGTTTCGTGGATGTCTGTGAAGAGTAGCAATTTCAGGTTGTATACTGTTTACATTCTCTGATATTAAATTGAACCAATTGAAGTATAGTTTTGAACTAAGTTGTTTCAGATAGAAAAAAGGGTGCAATAGCTAACAAATAATTTTCTTCGGCCAAATGCACATTTCAATGTTCTGGTTTGAACACTGGATACACAGTCCATGACATATATTTCTCCAGCTCTGATTCTACATTTTCTCAATCAACATCCCAAGCTTGTGGATCACCCTTCTTTAATCCTTCAGTAGAGCACACATCCACGGTGATGAGATGCTTTGAGAGGTTGGTCATGGCTAGAATCAATACCTGCCTCAGGAAGGACCTGGAACCCATGTAATCTGCCTATCACCACAATAAGTCTACAGCAGGTAGGGTCTCAACAGCACCCTCCATCATTCCAAAAACACACCATTTGCGAAGAAGCCATAGTTTGAACTATAGATCATGGACTAACTGACGGAACCCCAAACACCTTGAAAAGAAAAGAAAGCCTTGGATCACCAGGACAATGCAAATACCTATTTAGGAAGCTGTTTATTGACAATACCATCATTCCGGGAGTCCTGATTGAAAAGCTAGAGAATCTAGGCCTCTGCACCTCCCTCTGCAATTGGGTCCTCGACCGTATGTCCACAATCTGTGCGGATTGGAAATGACATCTCCACTTCACTGACAATTAACACGGGTGCTCCACAGGGTTGTGTGCTTAGCATCTTTAAATTTGCTGATGATACAAGCATTGTTGGCAGAATTTCAGATGGTGACAAGAGGGCTTACAGGAGTGAGATATACCAGTTAGTTGAGTGGTGTTGTAGCAACAACCTTGAACTCAACATCATCAAGACTGAAGAGCTGATTGGGAACTTCAGGAAAGGTGAGGCGAGGGAACACAAATCAATCCTCATAGAGGGATCAGAAGTGGAGAGAGTGAGCTATTTCATATTCCTGAGAGTCAGTATCTCTGAGGACATAATCTGGATGCAACATATCGATGCAGCTGTAAAGAAGGCAAGACAGCGGCCATATTTCATTAGGAATTTGAGGAGATCTGATTTGTCAACTAAAACACATGAACACCTCTACAAATGTACCATGGAGAGCAGTCTGACTGGCTGGATCACTGTCTGGTATGTAGGGGAGAGGGGCAGAAACTACTGCATCAAATCGAAGTAAGTTGCAGAAACTTGAAAAATTTGTCAGCTCTATCATGGGTACCAGCCTCCCGTACTATAAGATCTTCAAGGAGAGGTGCCTCAGAAAGGCAGCGTCTACCATAATCCATGCCATGCCCTCTTCACACTGTTACCATTGAAAGGAGACACAGAAGCTTGAAGGCACATACTCAGCTATCCAATTTCTAAATGGACATTGAACCTATGAACACAAACTCACTACTTCTTATTTTTGTTATTTTGTACTACTTATTTTAACTTAACTATTTACTACAGATATATCAACTCACTGCAACTCAGTTTTTTCTCTATAATTACTTATCGTGTATTTCATTGTACTGCTGACATAAAGTTAAAATAATTCATGCCAGTGATATTCATAATCTGATCCCTCTTACTTGTTTTTTTCAGCTTTTAATCTTTCTTCAAAATTCATTAACTTCAAGCATCTTTAACCATTTATTTTCCCTCTCAAGCTGACTCTCTTGCCTTCTTCCTCCTCCTTTTCCTTTGCTTAGTGGCTGCTTTTCTACTGATCTAGATGCTGGTTGAATGCACTTGCTGAGGGTTTTGTCTCTTAACTTAATACCAGTGTTATTGAGTACTAGCCGTGCCATTCAAACTGCGTAAGCTATACCACAGAGGGCTTTTGTAGACTTGAAATATAATGCCGATTTACCAGTCTCTAATGGTTCAGTTTCTGCAAGTTGCAAGCACCTGACATCATGGCTCTTTTTAATTGATATTAAAATGAAAAGAAATTCTAGAAGACATGGATTTGTGTTTCACTTAGCTCTCACTAAAAGAATTGAACAATTAAAACTTTGGCTCACATCCGGTGCAATGTAAAATGACAACATTTAGTACTCCGATCAATAGCAGAATTGCAGGAAAACATACGGGAGAGAAAAATATTGCATTATATTAGGAGTAGTACTATGTAGGATTATTTCAGTTGCAAATCGGGCACATTCTCAGTGAGACTAACAGCAATGACTTCACAGAGACATTGCAATCAGGTTTTCTATCAATAAAATGGTATGACATCATTGCAACTTCTTTAGTACATTTGGCTGCATCACAGTTTGGTATGGAAATACCAAACCTTTGAATGGAAATTCCTATAAAAAGCAATCAATACAGCCCAGTCCATGGGTAAAGCCCTCCCCACCATTGAGTATATCTACATGAAATGCCGCAGGAAAGCAGCATCCATCATCAGGGACGTCCTCATCCAGGACATTCTCTCTTCTCACGCTGCCATCAGGAAGAAGATATAGGAATCTCAGGACTTACAGGAGCAAGTTCAGGAACAGTTACTATTGCTCAACCATCAGGAGATAACTTCACTCAACTTCACTTGCACCATCATTGAAATGTTCCCACAATCAATGGACGAACTTTCAAGGACTCTTCGCTTCATGCACTCAATATTTATTGCTTATTTATTTATTATTATTATTGTTTTCTTTTTGTACTTGCACAGTTTGTTGTTTTTTGTACACTGGTTGAATGCCCATGTTGGTGTGGTCCTTCATTGATTCTATAATGGTTATTATCCAATGGATTTATTGAGTATGGCTGAAAGAAATTGAAACTCAGAGTTATATATAGTGACATATATGTATTTTGATAATAAATTTACTTTTGAACTTTTGGCATTTTTGATCAGAACAAACAAGTATGAAGTCGGAATTCTATGAGGGGATCATTTACCTCTCAATATGCTTCAGTGGCACTCTCATTATACTGTAGCTTTCACTAGAGCTCTTATCACTGAACAAATACCCACCTTAAATTTCAGCAACAAGCTATATATGATGCTGATGTATCTCAGGGTAAATCCTTTTGTCCCACTAGAATTCTATAGGACAACAGCTTGGTGAATAGGTCTGCATACATTTTTAAGTAATTAAATGCTTTTAAATAATCTGATATATTTAATAAAGGGATTACTAGTCTTGTTATGAGTTTGCTGGAGTTTGCCTTAGGTAACCTTACACTCTACATCAGTAAGACCAAAAATCCACTGATTGTGGAGTTCAGAAAGGGAACACACAAAGTTCGTCATAGAGGGATCAGAAGTGGAAAGTATGGGCAATTTCAAGTTCCTAGATGTTAACATCTCTGAGGATCTAACCTGGTCCCAACATATCGAACAGCTATAAAGAAGGCATGACAGCAGCTATATTTCATTGGGAGTTTGAGGAGGTTTGGTTTGTCTCATAAAACTTAAATTTCTACAGATGTACCATGGAGAACATTCTAACTGGCTGCATCACCATCTGGTATGGGGTCAGGGGGAGTGTGCTGCTACACAGGATCAAAGTAATCTGCAGTGGGTTGTAAAATTATTGAGCTCCATCATGGGTACTAGCATCCATAGTATCTGAGGCATCTCCAAGGAGAGGTGCCTCAAAAAGTCGGCATCCATCATTAAAGACCCACATAACCAAGGACATGTCCTGTTCTCGTTGCTACCATCAGGTAGGAGGTACAGAAGCCTGAAGGCACACACTCAATGATTCAGGAACAGCTTCTTCCTCTGCCATCCATTTTCTGAATGGACATTGAACCCACGAACACTACCTCTATACTTTTTAAAATCTCTGTTTTCGCACTACATATTTAATTTAACTATTTAATATGCACATATACTTACTATAATTCACAGTTTTTTCCTATATTTATTGCATTACATCTTACTGTTAAGTTAACAAATTTCATTTTTCAAGTTTAAGAGACTACTAGACAGGTATATGGAGGAATTTAAGGTGGGGGGGGGTTATATGGGAGGCAGGGTTTGAGCACAACATTGTGGGCCGAAGGGCCTGTAATGTGCTGTACTATTCTATGTTCTATGTTCTATGACATATGCTGGTGACGACAAATCTGATTCTGATAGCCTAATTCTCCAGAATATGTTCACTACGGATTGGAACCATGGGACTTTCCCTAGCATCTTAACATAGTACTTTTAGATTTCTTTCATGCATTCACCATTTAAAAAAGCAATATAAAACAAAAACACTAATTGTCTCATCAAGCTTGCATTGTGTCAGTCTGAGGTACATTCTCAGGATTCCTTGTCTATTGTTCTCTTGTGTCTGGAGCAGGACCAAGCACTCAACAGTATGATAGATGAGGAGAGGCCATAGTGGCCTTGCTGGACACTGACATGGGAGTGATTTGTCCCTTTTGTCATTGTTTTTCACGACTCTACAGGGGGTGATAATTGAGATCTATTTGAAATCAGTTCTGTCATCCAAACTTCCTTTAATTGCAATGCCTTCAGAAAATCTAACTCCATCCACAAAAATGAAAGCAAGAACAGAAGCTAAAAACAACAATAAAACTTTGATTAATTAAACTAGTGACACCATAGCACAGTTAACTTATTTTTATTAAACCACCTCTTTTAAAATTTTCAACACCGTTATTGTGATGACTGGCATGGACCTATTCACTTAAATTTTCCTGAATTCTCTTTTTGTTGAACTAGAAGTGACCAAAAGCTGATGCAGTGTTAGCAGTAACTGTTATTGCACCACTTTGTTCTGATCCCCTAATTGATTGATCAACAAACACAAGTAAAACAGTAAGGAAAACAGCAGATTTTCCATTATTGAATTTGTCAAGTAGAAATGCAGATGACATTTACTCAGCTGTCTTGGTAGACAAGGAGAAAGTGATTTTAAACTCTATACTGAAGTTAACGCAAAGAGAAAAGTTCAATTAATGTTACACTGAAATGGAAAACTGGATGGTAGAAAGACCAAAGTTGCCTTTCAGGCCAGACAAGGAAGGTTAAGATGAGGGAACACATGTCAGTTCTCATAAAGGCACAGAAGTAAAAAGTGTGAGAATTTTCAAGTTCCTGGGTTTCAATGTCTCTGAGGATTTATCCTGGACCCAACACAAAGAAGTCCCAACGGCAGTTATATCTTCATTAGGAACTTGAGGGGATTTACTATGCTACCAAATACACTCACAAATTTCTACAGATGCAACATGGAGAGCATTCTGACTGGCTGGATCATAGTCTGCTACGGGTGGGGGGTTTTGGGAAAGGGGCTACTGCACAGGATTGAAATAAGCTGCAGAAAGTTTTAAACGTAGTCAGCTCCATCCTGAGCACGAGCCCCACCAGCATCCAGGACATCTTTAAGGAGCGATGCCTTAAAACAGCAGCCTCCATCATTAAAGACCCCCACCACCCAGGTCAGGCCTTGTTTTCATTGCTACCATTACCATTATGCCTGAAGGCACATACTCAATGATTCAGGAACTGCTTCTTCCCCTCTGCCTCGAAATTTCTGCATGGACATTGAACTCATGAACACCACCTCACTACCTTTTAATGTCTGTTTTTGTACTACTTATTTAATTTAACTATAATATAAGAATGTATAAATCATACAACCTTGAGATTTGCTTGCTCACTGATAGCCACAAAGCATGAAACCTGAAAGAGTGCAATTTGAAGAAAAAAATAAGAAATAAAAATAAAAGACCTATACTCAATGCACAAGACAGACAAAAAAAAATCATGCAAACTATTGAAGCAAACAATAGCATCCTGAACAAAATTGAGTCCTCAGATCCTGCTAAGTTAACAAGTATCACGATATATTCTGGTGATATTAAACCCGATTCTGAAAACAATTATATAAATACCTGAAGTAATGAAGATGTTGGGAAGAGAGTTTGGCAGCTGAATTTGGATTGTTTAGTTGAAACTTAGAACAGATAAAGTGACTGAATATTGCATTATTGACATTTATAAATTTAAACTAATTTGATCTATTTTGCTGATGATACATTTGGATTCAAATGATCTGAACTTGAATGAAAAAGATGGAAGTATTTAGTGAAAGCTCTGGTCTCCAAAATAAAAAAAATGCAAAACATTTTTCTTTGTTCAAAATGACTTGGCATTTATGACTCCCGTCACCTGGGACTTGCCCTCCTCTCAATGTGATGCACCATCAATAACTCTCTGAGACGTGAGGCGAGATATTGGCTTTTATTGACTGGAGGAAAGAACAAGCAGCAATTGACCACCATGCTACATCCTGGAGACTGAGGCCGGGGCGGTGTCTCCAATCGCCTTTATACCGGGGTCCGTGGGAGGAGCCATGGTCAGTGGGAGGAGCCACAGGAGCAGTCAGCGGGGGAGCTGACAGGGGAGTCCAGACAGGTATATGTAGTTCACCACACATTGCTACCTTTCAGGAAGGAGGTCCAGAAGCCTGAAGGCACACATTCAATGATTGAGGAACAGCTTCTTCCCCTCTGCTATTTAATTTATGAATGGACATTGAACCCATGGACAATACCTCTTTAATGTTTTTCTTCTTTTTGCACTACTTGAACCCATGAAAACTACCTCACTACTTTTTTTCTCTTTTTATTTAACTTTATATATATACTGTAATTTACAGTTCTTATTATTTTATATTGCAATGACCTGCTGCAAAACAAATTTCACAGCATTTGCCAGTGATAAACTTGATTCAGATTCTGATTCAGACAAATTTCTTAAATTCATACTTTAAATATAATGCCCAAGATCAGGCAAGCATGCATTTTGTGCAAGCATGTAAATAGTTATCCAATGCTCCTTCCTGAAACAAATAAAAATGCAAGAATAAAGTCAGAAGGCCTTGCAGCATTTTCTTCCTGTTGAACCATTCACTAAGGCATTGGCTAAAATTCCACTCTCACAATCAGTAACTATAACTTTTGATTGACTTGGAGTTACGAAAAGCTATTAATTTTTGTCTTTAATATACTCAACACTAACCATCCACTGATTTCAGGAATTAGAGAATTCCAAAGTTCCAGTTCTTTGGGTTAAGAAATTCCTCCTCATCTCATCCTAAACCTGTAGCCTCAATTATATTGAAAGTTTTAAGTTCATTTAAATGGAGAGTGAAATGAGCGTAATGAGCCTGAAAGAGGCCTTTTTGAAAGTGGCTTCATGTACTTGGAGGATTCTTTTGTGGACAAGGCTGAGCAGCTCTCAAGTTCTCGGTTCCATGAGAGTACCTTTCTTCAGTGATGTGGAGGTTTTGGAAAGGGTGCAGAAGTTTACCAAGCTGCTGACTGCAGCAGACATTGTGAGATTGGATAAACTTGGGCTGATTTTTCTGGAACACTGGAGGCTTAGATAAAGGCAGAAGAGAACCTGTTTAACTCTGATGTCGTGTCCATCGCAGACATGGTGAGCTCAATAGCCTGTTCTTGTGCAGTACTGGTCCCTGTTCAAAGTTCCATCCTACTTAGCTAAATAAACATTCCTCCTCGAATGTCTCCCACTCCCTTTGTGTCTCCTCTCTTCATTGCTAATCCCAACCCCTTCACTTAGTGCTGAGTTTTAGCTTCCAAAGTTCAAAGGTCAAAGTACATTTATTATCAAACTATGTATACCGTATACATCCCTGAAATTCATCTTCCCCACAGTCACAAAAGAAAGAAGAACCACGGAACCAGCCTGTTCAAATAAAAACATCAAACCTCAAATCCCCTCCCCTCACACACAATAGAAATTGTGCAAACGGCAATTAAAAAGCAATCATAAAACACAGAGTATAAAACACAAACAGCATATTTCACTATAGTTCATTTCAGTTCAGTTCAGCTTCCACAGCATCCTGATTCAGATTCCTAGGCTTGGGACATTTGGAGATGTACTTTATAGATCACATGGGACACTCTACTAATGCTGTAGTAATCATCCAATGTTTTGGATGAAAACTCAAGAGGGAAAAAAGAAAGAGAAATAAAGAATTAAGTCATTAAAAGATAGTTCTTCCTACTGCAGTTTATAAAGTCATTCCTTCATTTATTTTGAAACAATGTTGCATTGAGTTCCACCGGAACCAAAGCTCTAACTTCTATTTATTAAACTGATTTTATTCAACTAAGTTATTATCAGTATCCATTGCTGGTTAGTTGCAAAAGTTGGTTGTAAAATTATAGGTTTAGAAGTGGTAGTAATTTTTATCTCAAATCTTTCAAAATATTTCCCACCTGTGAAGATCGTTATCCTTATTTTGTCTAAGTTCACTTAAAAATTGCTTTATGCTCAAATAGGAAGTAAAGGCTTGTAGGATTAGTCATATGGCAAAACCAAAGAAATCAAGAAGTATTTTTCTAACCGACATTAAAAAGGCAGGAACAAAACCTTTGAAACACAAGTGGACATATCAGCGCCGACTGAAGAACAGACAGGACAGAAAGACAGGAAGAAAGCAGGTCTGTAAAGTCCAGGACAAGTGGAACAATAGAGAAATTGGCAGAAAATTAAACAAATGTATCTTAGCTGCAATGACCTCATAAGTTTGGCTGACTCCCAAAGACCACAATATAATAACAGTTTATGTATTTAAAAACACACTTTGAAGCCTTGGGGCACACAGTCTCTTGCCAGTAATCAGTGCTATCTTTTTTTTCTATTGAGACAGAGTACAACATTTATATTTGGATTTAAACAGCTTTTAATATTTATACTAATTAATAGCTTGTCACCTGCTTGACAAAAATATTCTTACAGGTGCCCCGAGCTTGATAATTAGATCATCATCATGTTGTTTCAAAATTAGACATCTTTGTGATTTATTAGTGTAAGAAATTATGATAGAAGTGGATAATTACACTATTTTTCAACACATAGGAAAATATGGTCCTAAAAATTTGATTACATTCTGCTACACAACAGAATTCTTGAAGAAAACCTTCCTTCTATTTTACTTGTGTAAGCTGGACATTGAGTCTTTGTACAGGGTGATAATTCACATAGAGAAGCACAGGCCATTTGCAGCAACACTGAAGGTGATTTTATGTTCTTTATGTGGAATTGTACTCTATTGTGAATCAGAATATAATGGAAGCATTCAGCAGGTCAGGCAATATCACTGGAAATAATTTCAGGTTTTAAGATCCTTCAATTGTTCTTTTTCAGGTTTTCCTTCCCCCAACGAGGTCATCTTCCGGAAAGTAAGTGTGGCTTCAGGAAAAGAAGAGGACCTATCTTTGCTATGAGATAGCTCCAGAAAAAATGCCAGGAACAGAACAGACAGCTTGACACCATCTTTGTCGATCTTATCAAGGCCTTTAACACCATGGAAGATCATGGCGAAGTTTGGTTGCCCTGCCAGATTCATCACCATGGTCAAGCAGTTTCATGACAGGACGATGATGGTGACTGTTCTGTTGCTTTCTCAGTCACAAATAGGGTCAAGTGTGCTGGCACATACCCTTTTCAGCATGACGTTCAGTGAATGATTCCAGCGATCCTGGAATCCCCATTAAATACGGGATGGATTGCGCGCTGTTCAACCTGTGCAGGCCTCACTCCATTAGTAAGGTGAAAGAGTTGGCGCTGGGAGCCTTCCTATTGGCTGATGGCTGCACTCTCAACACGAGCTCTGAGTCCAACATGCAGAATATCATCGACATATTTTCCACTGCATGTGACAACTTTGGTCTCACCATCAGCATCAAGAAGACAGAAATCATGCTCCAAGCAGCCCCAGATCAACCCTCTATGGAGCCGTCCATCTCGGTGAACGGCCAGCAGCTCCAGTTGGTCGACAAGTTCATGTATCTTGGCAGCACCCTCTCAAGAGCAGATCACATCGATGATGAGGTCAACTTCAGGATTACCGAGGCTAGTGCCAGTTTTGGGAGACTCATCTGTGTGAACTACAGTTTAAAAAGTAAATTAAATAAGTATTGCTAAAATAGAAATAAAAAATCATGAGGTAGTGTTCACGGGTTCAATGTCCATTCAGAGACTGGATGGCAGAAAGGAAGTAGCTGTTCCTGAATTGTTGTGTGAAAAATTGTCCCTAAAATACTGGGTAGAGGATACAGTATCTCTGAAAAGATTTATGGAAACTGATCAAATTCTGCTTATTTTTTCATACAGCATATATCAACACAAGGAAGTCTGCAGCTGCTGGAAATCCAAAACAACACACACAAAATTTTGGAGGAGATTAGCCGACCAGGCAGTATCAATGGTGGGAAATAAACAGAAGAGATTCTGCAGATGCTGGAATCCAGAGCAACTCACACAAAATGCCGGAGGAATTCAGCAGGTCAGGCAGCATCTATGGAAATGAATAAATCCCAGAGATTCTGAAGATGCTGGAAATCTGGAGCAACACACACAACATGCTGGAAGAGCTTAGTAGGTCAGGCAACATCTATGGAAAAGGGTAAACAGTCAACATCTCAGGTCAAGACCTTTCATCAGGACTTTTGTGTTGCTCTTTATATTTATCAGAACCTTTAACTTGGGAAACTATTAATGATTTAGATTGGCTAAGTGATGACATATCAGAATGTCAGTCCGTGTTGTGGACTACTGCTGCGCAGAGTCCGCACTCAGGGTGGAGGAGCAACACCTTATATTCTGTCAGAGTAGCCTCCAACCTGATGACATGAACATCGATTTCTTGAACTTCTGGTAATTGCCCCCTCTCTCTCCTTCACCATTCCCCATTTCTGTTTCCCTCTTTCAACTCATCTCCTTTTCTGTCTGTGACCTTCATCTGGCACCTTCCCTTTCTTCTATGGTCTTCTGCACCTCCTAATAGATTTCCCCCTTCTCCAGTCCTGTCTCTCTTTCACCAATCAACTTCCCAGCTCTTTACTTCAGTGGTTTCACCTATCACATTCTGTTTCTTCCTCCACTCCTTTCACCTTCTGACCTCTCATCCTTTTTATCCCAGTCTCGATGAAGGGGCTTAGCCTGAAATGTCGACTGTTTACCCTTTTCCATAGATGATACCTGACCTGCTGAGTTCCTCCAGCAGTTTGTCAAAGCTCAAAGTAAAACTGACTATCAGAGTACATACATGTCACTACAAACAACCCTGAGATTCTTTTTCTGCAGGTACACCTGGCAAATCTATGGGATAGTAACTGTAAACAGGATCAATGGACACCAAACTGTGTAAATGCAAACATAAATAAATAGCAATGAATAACAAGAGCATGAAATAACAAGATAAAGCGTCCTTAAAGTGAAACCATCAGTTGTGGGAGCACCAGAAATAGAATGAGTGTAGTTATCCCTTTTTGTTCAGGAGCCTGATGGTTGAGGGGTAGTATCTGTTCTTGAACCTTGTGGTGCGAGTCCTGAGACACTTCTACCTTCTACCTGATGGCAGCAGTGAGAAAAGAGGATGGCCTGGGTGGTAAGGATCTCTGATGATTGATGCTGCTTTTCTACAACAACCTTTCACGTGTATGTGCTCAATGGTTGGGAGGCCTCTACCCGTGATGCACTTTTGATTGTGTACATTTTGTGTGTGTCGCTCTGGACTTCCACCATCTGTGGAATCTCTTACGTTTCTTCATTTCTGTAGGAACTGCCTGACCTGCTGAGTTCCTCCAGCATTTTGCATGTGTTGCTCTGGATTTCCAGCATCTGCAGAATCTCTGGTGTTCATGATGTTTAATGATCACATAGCTGTTGTAGCCAAAGTCAGCCACAAGGAAGTGCTCTTGGTCAGTTCATAGGAGAAAAGTCTGTGTTGACAAATTATTTTGGACCTCTAGCTTCTACTTTGAAGAATGGTCTCATATCCAATGACATGGTTTACTAGTACAGCTATTAACAGTAATTTTATTCCATGTCAACAATTATGTAATATCAGAAATTGATGAGAGAAATACCAAGGGCCCTTCTTTGACCAATATAACTGCATATATTCTATTTAACCACATTAATAAAATTTAAAGAATTGTGCCACCATATGATATTTTAGGAGGAAGCTCTTTTTTTCTAAATTTTAATCACTTTTTCCCATTACACCCCACAATGCTCTATAGCTTAGCATGATAATGAACTAATATGTGACTGCCTTTCCATATTTATGATACATTTGCAAAGTTTATAGTAATAAGAAAAATCAGTGCACCAAATGTTTGGCAGGGTTTTATTCTATTTCAAATGAGCAACCTATTTAAATCAATTATCAGCTCAGAATGAGCAGCCTGATCTAATTAGCGTTATCCTCTGGTGAATTAAAGAATGAAAGGGAGGTGCTGACAGAGCTCTGGAGAGCTAATATCCCAAAGGACACTGTTCGAGTGACCAGTGTGGCCCACTGTCCCTGTGGGATGATTGTTCTTGTAAATGCTTGATCATGCAGAGTACTCCCAAAGCACAGGGGTTTTGCTCAGAAGCCCTGCAAGTGAAAGGGGGGATTTTCTGCAACACAGATTTTTACTGAACAATTTTAGTTTCTTCATAACTCAACAAATGTAATTTTTTTTTAACCAAATGCTGTTCCAATTTTCCAGTACACATGTTAGTGATCAGATTGTGTTCACTGTCAGCACAGTAAAAGGCTAAGAGATATCACAGGTGCTACAACTTAGGGTATGTTCTTTTGACTGTCCTTCCTGGACTGGTAGAGCAGGCCATTCGGCCCACAGTGTTATGCTGAACCAGCGAAGAAGCAAATCAAAAACACACAAATATTTATCCCTCCTACCTACATCATATCCATATCCCTCCATCCTCCTTACATCCACAGTTAGATACTGTCAGTAGAACATGAGTTATTATAACATTGTAATGCGCACATTTATGGACATACATCTTCTAAACAAATCTCATTAAAAGAAGTTAATTTAATTAAATACTGAGGTGAGATGTATTTTTTTTCAAATTTGTGACAACTGTTCAGATGTAAAGCTAGATGAAATACTTACGTAGTATTGTACTATTGATAATTGAGTCGAGTCGCGGGCCTCCGTGGGTCAGAGTTGACCATGGATATTGCGTTCTAGCTATCTAGGTATGCAAGCCTGGGCAGTACAATATGAAGAGCAAGCTCCCCCTCTCCATGCATCTGATAAACCCAAAGGAATGGCAGAGACCGATATTTGATACCAGCAGCTTCGCAGGAGTTGCCAGTCAGCTTCAAACTCAATGTAGGACTGGCTCAGGGACTCCAGCTCCAAATTTTTCTCTCCGGGTTTACTCCCAAGGCCTTCCCAGTGAATGGGTGTCGCCACAAGGCAGTGAAGGTTAGAGGTCAGAGTTTGCCTTCTCTGAGGTGAGCTGTCAACCATGGCTGACTGGTTTTACAGCACCAGTAACATGCCTTTTCCTGTTCTCCTGTCAGTAGAAATGGTTCCACTGGGCTTAATAGCTAAACCACACATGAAGAGCAGGAGCTGGACCTTCAGAAACTATATGAGACACATGCCATTGGGAACATTTGATAGGTAATGCAGGCATTACTACCCCTGGTTATAACAAGCTTAAGGAACCTCCACTGATGATGCATACACCATTTAAAGTGAAATAGGTTAGAAATCCAAGAAATACAAATTATCTTTGCCATAGCACATTTATTGCCTTCCTTTTGTGAAGTTGTTGTTGTATGGTTCATTATGCAAGGAGATGTGAGAATGAGGCATGACCAAATTGAAACCTATTGAATGGTGAAAGGCTTTGATAGAGTTGATGTGGAGAGGATGTTTCCTATGGTGGGAGAGACTAAGATCAGAGGACACAGCCTCAGAATAGAGAGATATCCTTTTAGAACAGAGATGAGAAGGAATTTATTTAGCCAGAAGAGTGGTGAATCTGTGGAATTCATTGCCACAGGCAGCCATGGAGGCTGTCTTTAGGTATACCTTAGGCAGAAGTTAATAGGTTCTTGATTAGTCCATTGATAAATTCTTCAAGGGATATGAGAAGACAGCAAGAGATTGGGGCTGAGAGGAAAAATGGATGAGTAGCCTAAATGGTTAAATCTTCTTCTATATCTTATGGCCTTATGTAGATTTGAGTGAGGGTGTCAAGCTTCTGAAAGTTTCTCTGTACACCTTATTTTCACAATAGCTACTTGTTAGAAGAAGCTGGTTGATGTGCTAAATTCCAAGGCCAATAGTTTACAGAAAATAAATATAGTAACACCAAACATATAATAAAAATGTCACAGGAGTGACTGAATTATAGTAAGCATGACATGTTACAATTGCATAATCATTGAGTTTCAAATGTGATTTGCACAATTCCATTGATTTATACTTTTAAAAAAAAGTGTTTAGATTCATTTGTGTCAACTTTCTCCTGACTTGTCAGTGTGGATTTAGAAAGAGATTGCTAAACTGCCAGTGAAGTGATTCAAAGTAAATTGGCATAAAATTAATCAAAATGGTATTCATTCATTGTACAAGTAGTACATTCAAACAAAAATGTCTGTAATTGCATAATCCTTTTCAAACACATCATTACAAATACAAACATTCCTTTGGGTTGTAATTAAACAGCAGATTTCACAGTTATCTCAAAATATTATTTATTTATTTATTGATATACAGTCCTGAATAGGAGCTTCTGGCACTCGAGCAATCCCTCAATTTAATCCCAGCCTTATCAGTGGACAATTTGCAATAAACAACTAATCTAGGAACGAGTACATTTTTGGACTGTGGGAGGAAACTAGAACCCAGGCAGTCATGGGGAGAACCTTTAAACTCCTTACAGGCAGAGGTGGGGATTGAACCTAAGCTGTCTGTACTGTAAAGCATTGTGCTAACCACTATGTCACCGAAGTTCATAAAGTACATACAAAAGACTTTGTATTAAGATTATTAAGATGACGCAATGGACTAAAAATTGTGTAAAAGCAATTTTGTTTTGTACCACCAGAATAAAGGATGATTTTACTCACTGATTTATCAAAAATAACTGAAGAAGCAGCTTTTCCAGAACATAATGAGAATAATTATTGTAAAGATTAAAAAAGATGTTTGAATGTCTTTCAGCTAGGAAATGAAGCCAGACAGGTACTTAAAAGATCTTTTGAATGTAAGAAGCAGAAATTCCACCTGAAGGTCAATTTTCGTTGACACACTTACCTAAGCAGTTCCTCAAAGTTTAGAGAGTTTTCATGTTCATAAACTAAACAACAGATATTTTTCTGTTGACATATATTATTGTCTTAAAGCCCCCATTAGGAAAGCTTTAAAGGTCTCTGCCTGTTTCTAGACAACAGACCTATCCAGTCCTCCTCCACCACCACCCTTCTTCATCTGGTAGAACTGGTCCTCACCCTCAAGAAGTTCTCTTTTCACTCCTCCCACTTTTTCAGCTACTTGGAACAGTCTATTTAATCAATTTTACTTCTAAATTCCACCCAGAAATCTGTCCTCACACAGTCTTCCTTCTGACATAATAGGGATAGAATTTCCCTTGTCCTTACCTATCATTCCATGAGCTTTTGCATCCAGCACATCAAGATCCTACCATTAAAAGCATTTTTTCCTCCACTGTGGAACCTCAGCAGCAAATCTGTTGGGGTTGTCCACTGTATCCAGTGTTTCTGGTGCCGCCTTCTCTATATCGAAGAGCTCCAATATAGATCGGGGACTACGTTGTTGAACACACAAAAGGTGGGTTTTCCCAGTGGCCACCCATTTTGCAATATAATTAGTCATTAAATCTTACATCTTGGAGTATAGTGAGCAGTGTTAAGCCCCTTATCTGAGAAAAGATAGTTGGCATTGGGGATGGTTCAGAGTGATCTCAGGAATGAAATAGTTAACAAATGAGGAGCATTTGATGGCTCCGAGTCTATACTCACTGATGTGGTATAGTGGTATAATGGTGGGGGGGGGGGGGGTGGTCATTGAAACCTATCCAATGCTGAAAGGCCTAGATAGAGTGGATATAGAGAGGATGTTTCTTATGGTGGGGGTGTAAGGACCAGAAGGAACAATCTCAGAATAGAAGGACATCTACTTAGAGCAAAGATGAGGAAAAATTATTCAGCTAAAGAATGGTGAATCTTGGAATTCATTGACACTGACGGCTCTGCAGGCCAAGTCATTGGGTATATTTAAGGCTGAGGTTGATAGGTTCTTGATTAATCAGGATGCTAAAGTTTATGGGGAGAGGGCAGGAGAATGGGGATGATAAATTAGCCATGATGGAGTGACAGAGCAGGATCGATGGACCAAATGGCCTAATTCTGCTCCTGTGTCTTTCCTGGAGAAAGAATTCCAAAAATTTACTAGAGTTTCTGTTCTGTATGCTCAAACCCTTTATTCTGAAGCTATGATGTCAGTTAGGTACACCCTTGTGAAAGGAAATGTCAAGCTCTTATCTAGTCTGTCAAGCCCTATAAGAACTTTATAAATTTCAAGGAGCTCATCTCTTATTCTTCTAGTTTGGCACAACTTTGTGGGCCAAAGGGCTTGTATTGTGCTGTAGGTTTTCTATCTTTCTATGTTTCTGTTTCTAACCTCTGAATTTCCTACATTATATTCAAAGTTCTCAACCCAAAAGATGGCCAGTTTATTATTGTTTCCTTTTTCTTTTTGTTATCTATCAATCAATGCTAAATTGTGATCCCATGTGATACCTCCTGTAGGCCTCCAAATGTACAAATATATTGCATCAAAGAAAAAGAGCTTTGACCAGCAGCCTACCCAGACATCAGAAGTGATGAGAGGAGGGGACTTCAATCAGGTCCACTGCCAGAGTACAAAATAATCTTATATGTTTCAATCAGATCCCCTCTCATCCTTCTAAATTCCAGTGTATACAAGCCCAGTCGCTCCAATCTTTCAACATATGACAGTCCCGCCATTCTGGGAATTAACCTTGTAAACCTACACTGCACTCCCTCAATAGCAAGAATGTCCTTCCTCAAATTTGAAGACCAAAACTGCACACAATACTCCAGGTGTGGTCTCACCAGGGCCCTGTACAGCTGCAGAAGGACCTCTTTACTCCTATACTCAATTCCTCTTGTTATAAAGGCCAGCATGCCATTAGCTTTCTTCACTGCCTGCAGTACCTGCATGCTTGCTTTCATTGACTGATGTACAAGGACACCTAGATCTCGTTGTACTTCCCCTTTTCCCAACTTGACTCCATTTAGATAGTAATCTGCCTTCCTGTTCTTGCCACCAAAGTGGATAACCTCACATTTATCCACAATAAACTGCATCTGCCATACATTTGCCCACTCATCCAACCTGTCCAAGTCACCCTGCATTCTCATAACATCTTCCTGACATTTCACACTGCCACCCAGCTTTGTGTCATCAGCAAATTTGCTAATGTTACTTTTAATCCCTTCATCTAAATCATTAATGTATATTGTAAACAGCT
The DNA here is from genome assembly GCF_030144855.1 of Hypanus sabinus. Classification (NCBI taxonomy): domain Eukaryota; kingdom Metazoa; phylum Chordata; class Chondrichthyes; order Myliobatiformes; family Dasyatidae; genus Hypanus; species Hypanus sabinus. The sequence goes on from NC_082709.1 coordinate 6,570,435, forward strand.
GCGGTCCCAGCACCGAACCTTGCGGTACACCACTGGTCACAGCCTGCCATTCCGAAAGGGACCCGTTAATCACTACTCTTGTTTCCTGTCATCCAGCCAATTTTCAATCCATGTCACTACTCTGCCCCAATACCATGTGCCCTAATTTTGCCCACTAATCTCCTATGTGGGACTTTAGCAAAAGCTTTCTGGAGGTCCAGGTACACTACATCCACTGGCTCTCCCTTGTCCATTTTCATAGTTACATCCTCAAAAAACTCCAGAAGATTAGTCAAGCATGATTTTCCCTTCATAAATCCATGCTGACTTGAACTGATCCTTCTACTGCTAACCAAATGTGTCGTAATTTCCTCTTTTATTATTGACTCCAGCATCTTTCCCACTACTGACATCAGGCTAACCGGTCTATAATTCCCTGTTTTCTCTCTCCCTCCTTTCTTGAAAAGTGGGACAACATTAGCCATCTTCCAATCCGCAGGAACTGATCCTGAACATTGGAAAATGATTACCAATGCGTCCACGATTTCTAGAGCCACCTCCTTAATTACCCTGGGATGCAGACCATCAGATCCCGGGGACTTATCAGCTTTCAGACCCAACAGTCTATCCAACATGGTTTCTAGCCTAATACAAATTTCATTCAGTTCATCCATTACCCCAGTTCCTTTGGTCACTATTAAATCTGGGAGATTGTTTGTGTCTTCGCTAGTGAAGACAGATCCAAAGTACCTGTTCAACTTATCTGCCATTTCCTTGTTCCCCATATTCACCCGTTTCTGACTTCAATGGCCCAATTTTGATCTTAACTATTTTTTTGCTTTTCACATACCTAAAGAAGCTTTTACTATCCTCCTTTATAATATCCTAGTGGGAAAGTTTGTTAATGCTGCACAATTTAGTTTAAACTAGAGTTGAAAGGGGATGGGAACCAGAGTGCCAGAACAGTTAGTGGAGAGTTTGTGGAGGCAAATGTTGGTAAGACCTCAGACAAAGTTAGGAATCAACAGGTTGAGCATAGTGTGACTAGTGTCCTGAGTTGTGTATGTTTCAATGCAAAAAGTATCTTAAGAAAGACGGATGATCCTGCTGAAGATGAGGTTGCTGGTTTACAAACAGAAGGAATGTGTAGTGAGGAGAGGCTGTTGCTAGTGTGAAATTGCTGTCAACAGGATGAGTTACAACTTAAAAGGTGGACAAAATTGGAAAGAGTGAAAACAGAACTGAAAGTTTTATATATGAATGCATGAATACAGAACGAGGTAGATGAACTTGTAGCAAAGTTCTTTATAGATTGGCAGGTATGATGTTGTAGGTAGCACTGAATCATGGCTGAAAGAATATTATAGCTGGGAGCTTAATGCCCAAGGATACACCTTTCATTGAAAGGGCAGGTAGGAAGGCAGAGGTGGTGACATTGTTCTGTTGGTAAAAACCTTAAATCAAATTATTAGAAAGAGGTGACATAAGGTCAGAAGGTGCTGAATCACTGTGAATAGAGCTAAGGAACTGCAAAGGTAAAATGATACTGATGAGAATTGTATAAGACCCCCACCCCCGAACAGTAGTAAGGATGTGTCCTACAAATTACAATGGGAGATAGAAAATACATGTCAAAAGGGCAATGTTACAATCATCATGGCGGATTTCAATATGCAGGTAGACTGGGAAAATCAGGTTGGTGCTGGATTCCAGCAGGTGGAATTGCTAGAGTGCCCTCAAGATGGCTGTTTATAGCGATTTGTGGTTGAGCCCACTAGAGGACCAGCTATTCTGGATTGGGTGTTGTGCAATGAACCAGAATTGATTAGAGAGCTTAGGGTAAAAGAGCCCTTATGAGGAAAGTGATCACAATATGATTGAGTTCTTCCTGAAATTTCAGGAGAAGCTAAAGTGAGATGTATCAGTATTACAGTGCAGTAGTCAAAACCAAAATACATGTCAAAGAGAAGGCATATAATAGAGCAAAAACCAGTGTGAAATTAGAGGATTGAGAAGCTTTTAAAAAACAACAAATGAAAAAGTCATTAAGAAAGTAAAGATGGAATACAAAAGTAAGCTAGCAAATAGCATTAAAGAGGATTCCAAAAGTTTCTTCAGATACATTAAGTGTAAAAGAGAGGTTAAAGCGGATATCAGATCACTGGAAAATGATGCTGGAAAGGTAGTAATGGATGACAAGGACATGGCAGACAAACTGAATAAGTATTTTGCATCAGTCTTCACTGTAGAAGACACTAGCAGTATGGTGGAAGTTTCAGGTGACAGGGGTCATGAAGTGTGTGAAGTTGCCATTACAAGAGAGAACGTTCTTGTGAAACTAGAAGGTCTGAAGGTAGATAAGTCACCTGGAACAGCTGGTGTACACCCCAAGATAAGACTGAAGAGATTGTAGAGGCATTAGTTATGATCTTTCTAGAATCTATAGATTCCGGAGTGGTCCCCAAAGATAGGAAAACTGCAACTGTCACTCCACCCTTCAAGAAGGGAGAGAGGCAGAGGAAAGGAAACTATAGGCCAGTTAGTCTGACCTCAGTGTTTGAGAAGATGCAGGAGTTGATTATTAAGGATTGTGTCTCAGGGTACTTGGAGGCAGATGATAAAATAGGCCATAGTTCGCAGGGTTTCCTCTCGAGAAAATTGTGCCTGAAAAATATGTTGGTATTCTCTGAAGAAGTAACAAAAGGAAAATTGTTTGATGTTGTGTACTTGGATTTTCAGGAGACTATTGACAAGGTACCATACCTGTAAAGCTGCTTAACAAGTCACCAGGTATTTCAGGAAAGATTTTAACATGGATAAAGCAGTGGCTGATTGGCAGGAGGCAAATTATTGGAATAAAGGGAACCTTCTCTGGTTGGCTGCCGGTGACTAGTGATGTACCACAGGGGTCTGTGTTGGAACTGATTCTTTTTATGTAATATGTGAATGATTTGGATGATGGAAATGATGACTTTATTACAAAACCTGCAGATAATATGAAGATAGGTGGTGTAGAGACAGGTAGGTTTGTGGAAGTAGAGGGGCTATTGAAAAGCTTTTAGATAGATTAGGAGGATGGGCAAAGAAATGGCAGACAGAATACAGTGTCAGAAAGTGTATGGTCATGCACTTTGGTAGAAGGAATAAAAGGACTGACCTTTTTATAAATAGAGAGAAAATACAGAAAAATGAGATTCAAAGGGACTTGGGAGTCCTTGTGCAGGATTCCCTGAAGGTTAATTTGCAGGTTGAGTCTGTGGTGAGGAAGGGAAATATGATTTTAGCAATAAATTCAAGAGGACTAGAATATAAAAACAAGGATGTAATGTTGAGACTTTGTAAATCATGATGAGGCCTCACTTGAGTATTGTGAGCAGTTCTAGGCACCTTATCTTAGAAAGGATGTGCTGAAACTGGAGAGGGTTCAAAGGAGGTTCACAGAAATGATTCCAGGTTTAAATGGTTTATCATACAAAGTGTGTTAGATGGCTCTGCTGGTATTCACTGGAATTCAGTAGGATGAGGGGTGACCTCATTGAAACCCCTATTGAATGTGGAAACACCGAGATAGAGTGGATGTGGAAAGGATGTTCTCTATGGTGGGAGAGTCTAAGACCAGATGACACAGTTTCATAATAGAGGGGCTTCCTTAAGAATGGAGGTGAAGGGGAAATTTCTTTAGCTAGAGAGTGGTGCAACTGTGTAATTCTTTTACACAGGCAGTTCAGGAGGCCAAGTCCTTATGTACACTTAAAGCAGAGGTTGATACATTCTTGATTGGTCAGGGCATGACAGGATACAAGGAGAAGGCAGGAGACTGGAACTGTGAGGAAAATGTATCAGCCATGATGAAATGGCAGAGCAGATTCAATGGGCCAAATGGCCTAATTCTGCACTTACTTTAAGAGACTACTAGACAAATATATGGAGGAATTTAAGGTGGGGGGTTATATGGGAGGCATGGTTAGAGGGTCGGCACAACATTGTGGGCTGAAGGGCCTGTAATGTGCTGTACTATTCTGTGTTCTATGTTCTACATCTTCTGGTCAAATGGTCTTACAATCAACTGATTTGTCTGTTTCTAGCTTGTTAGCTACAATCTTAAGAATATTTAAAGGATCTGTCAATTATTATTTCTGCTTTCTTCAGTGCATGCTACCAATCCAATCCAATTATTATTTTCCTAGCTCTCCGTACCAATTCTTTAATAATAGATTCCAGCATTTCCCTGCTACTGATGTTAGACTAATTGGTCTAAAGTTCTTTTTCTCTCTCCAACTTTTCTTTAGGTAGTAAATCTACATTTACTGCCATCCAAACTGTGGCATCCCTTTTAGAATCTATGTAATTTTAGAAGAAATGACAATCTTCACGGTGACCATTTGGACTTCCAGCACTGAGCCAAAAAGATTTGGTGAGCAGGAAATCTCTTTGTTCTAATAGAAAGTACTGGTTCTGGAGAGGATGAGGGGACTGATGGGAGATAGCAGTACAAAGAGAGCAAGGTAAGATTTAAGTAATTTTAAAAAATTGTTCAGTTTACTTAAAATGCTGCAGCCTGCTCGGGCTGCTCCGGGCTTCGCGTCTATGGACTCACTTTTGTTCTGAATGCTATTTGCTTACTTTCATTGTTTGCACAATTTTTTTCTCTCTGCACATGGGGTGTTTGATGATCTTACAGTTCTTTTGGGTTTCTTTCCTTTGTGGCGGCTGGTACAGTGTTGAATCTCAAGGATGTATAATATATATATAATTCAATAATAAATCTACTTTGAACTTTAAACTTTTTTAAATAATAGTGTAATTTGATTTAAATTGTTAATAATTATTAAAATGAATTAACTTTGTTGACTTATTAATAAAGTTTGAACACTTGAATATTTTTGTATGAGGCTTTCAAAAACATTCAAATAATTTTGACTACAAGTTAAGCCAGTAGGTTTGTATTAACTGTCTCACGGCCAGCTGTTTTCTCAGCAACCTCAGTGCTCACTCCCAGAACATAACAGTATCCATGCAGGCAAGGTCCTGCCATTGTGCAGGGCCTCTCTAATGAGGATTGAACTTGTACTTAGCTGTAATTTAGGCTTGCAAAATGTTTGCTTGGATTAACTGGTCAATTTGGATCAGAATATGTTACAAAAATAAAAGTATTTTACAAGCCTCAGATTATATTGGACAATATAACTTCCAAAGAAATGTGTTTCTATGCTTCAAATCTAAACTACACTCTCACAGAACCATTATTGTGATGCAATCCTGAACAAGGCAAAATCTTCCTCTTTTCAAAAGAAAGTAATTCAAATACCCTACACTTTTCGAACTACCTTCTGCAGTTAGTTATGTATTACATATTAGGTATGTAACTCTAGCAGATACATACCTCATTCTCAATGAGGAATAGACACCTTGATTTTCAGAAGTGCCTGTAACTCAGACATACCTGTCTCAGTTGGATGAATTTCATCAGTTCTTGGTCAGTTTGTTAAATGGAGTGACATGCGGAAATTAGATGCTCTATCCCAGCAGAGGCGAGTAATAAAGCTTAACAGCTTACACTTCTGAAATTCTTTTTCTTACTGGTCTTTGTTTGAGCAGAACTGATAGCAGTCTCTGTCCGACTCCTTCAATTTTCCTCAGTGAGCTTAACAGATAGTTCCAAACTATCTACAAAGCTAGAAAAAGAACAGATACCTCAAGAGAATTTTTTTCAGGACTGTACAATTATGCAATATCACTTTGCCACCATCATGTGTACAAATCATCATATGTCAAAATCTTAGTTTAGACCAGAAGACACAAGAGTAGAATTAGCCCATTCGGTTCATCAGGTCTGGTCTGCACATTGATAAATATGTAGCAAGATAACTTAATTGTTACACAAGATTTTTCAAGTTGATTGGTATTAATTAATAGGAATGAGTTCTACTAATTTTTTGCAGAAAACCTGTGGTGATATCACGTGTCACGTGTAAGAACGTGATTGGACAGAATTTGGAGCATGTGCAGAAATGACAGAATGATCTAGAAAGCAAGGCAGTGTAAAACATGGTTACTGTTTACCGTTGTAAATAAAAGTTCTAGTTTTATTCTTCCAGAATATGGTTTGTTCTTAATGACCCACGGTACGTATAAAAAACACAACGTGGTATCAGAAGTTGGTCTGGAAGTATAATACAGAAATGAAAGAATTGAAGATAATCGGGAAAAAAAGAGCGTGTGAACAGTTCTGGTGTTTGCTAAGAGCTTTACAAATGGAAGGGCTGCAACCTCCAAAAACACTTCAGCTGATTGGGAACGTAGCTGAAAACAGGAAAAATTTAAACAGCGTTTTGAACTTTATTTATTGGCGATCTGATCAGAAAATAAATTGGAAAAAATGAGAGCTGCAGTTCTACTCCACATGATTGGTGATGACACATTTGAGGTATGTAACCATTTTAATTTTGAGAATGGAGATAATTTGAATCGAAATGTGATCATCGATAAATTTGACGCATTTTGTATACTGAAGTGCAATGTGACGTATGAGCAATTATAAATTTTTCACATGTAAGCAGAAAGCAGGTCAAACGATTGATCAATTTGTTACAGAATTGAGAAACCACAGTAAAACTTGTGAGTTTGCAGAATTGACAGACTCTCTCATTAAAGACAGAATTGTTTGCGGCATTCGGGATAAAGCTCTGAGAGAAAGACTCTTAAGAGAACCAGACGTAAATTTGGGAAAAGCTTTGATTCTCTGCAAAGCTTTGGAATCTGTGACGTTGCAGGCTAAGGAGCTTTTTATTGAGAACTGCAATATGCAAGCTGTGCGCAAACATATTAAGAAAAAGAATAAAATGGCCACAAAACTGACAGAGAGCAAGACATCGTTGGAAAGAAAAAAGCTTTGTGATCGCTGTGGGTGGGAGCACTGACCTAAAAAGTGTCCAGCGTATGGAAAAATGTGCAATCACTGTGGTAAGAGTAATCATTTTTCACACTGTTGCAGAAGTAGAAAGGAAATAAAACACGTAAATGCAGTGCTTGAAAATGAACATGAGGAGTTTTATATAGATGTGCTTCATGAAATCAATCAAAATAAGAAGGACTGGACTATTCCATTGTAAGTGAACCAAAGCATTATTCTGTTTAAATTGGATACTGGAGCACAAGTAAATGTTCTTGCAGAATCTGAGTTTAATGCATTAAAGCCAAGACCAAAGTTACATCAGACAAATATAAAAGTGACTGAGTATTCAGATGCAGACATTCCAGTTAAAGGAGCATGTGTGGCAAAAGTATCACACAGAAATATTCAGCACACGCTTTCATTTGTGGTGCTGTCAGGGAATGTACAGTCAATACTGGGTTTATCTGCCTGTGAGAGACTGAATTTGGTGAAAAGAGTATTAGTCCTGGACAATGACACGGAGTCAGAATACAGTGACTGGATGAAAGAGCGAGAGAGAACAGAATTTGATTCCAATGTGGCAAAAATAAAAGAAGTCATCAAGAAAAATCCCAGACCCATCCATTTGTTACCAGCATTGCCACCGAAACCAAACTTGCCGGTACAGTACAATACCCTGAAGCCAAAGAGTGACAAGAATCAGGAGCCAATTGAAAAAGTGAAAACACAAGTGAAGGAATTGAGAAGCTTTATTGAAATGATGAAATCTCAGCATAAATAAAGAGATTACACAGTTACTGAATGAAGTGCGATTTCTTCACAAAGACCTCAAAACGAGCCAACTTCAGAGTTTCAGTTAACTGATGCAGACCAGACAAAACATGAAAATAACAATGAAACACAAGAACTGTGTGAACCACTTAGAAGGTCTACTCGTGTTCATAAACCCCCAGAGAGACTGATAGAGACATGTTAAATTATGTATTTGTCCTAATCAATGCTGTTAATTGTTTTTCTTTTTAAGGAAAGGAGGATGTGGTGATATCATATGTCACATGTAAGAACGCAATTGGACAGAGTTCAGAGCATGTGCAGAAATGACAGAATGATCTAGAAAGCATGGCAGTGTAAAACATGGTTGCTGTTTGCCATTGTAAATAGTTCTAGTTCTATTCTTCCAGAATATGGTTTGTTCTTAGTACCCCACAGTATGTATAAAGAACACAACACAACCCAAATCAGTTCTCTTTACAACTCCCAATGTGAACAGCTATTGAAATTTAGTATTAATGTCAATGAAACAAGTTTCAAAGAAACACTAAAAAAGTTAACTTTATCACAAGTGTAGAAAGCATACTCTGTCAGTGCTGAGCTGTGATAAGTTTATTCACAAAGCAGTTATGTTCAGAATAATGTATATGTTGCAAAACAAGTCCATGTAGACTTTGCACTTGTGGTAAACTATGTATACCTGTCTGGACACGCCTCTCTGCTGACTGCTCCTGTGGCTCCTCCCACGGATCCCTGTATAAAGATGATTGGGGCACTGCTCCTCCCTCAGTCTCCGAGATGTAGTGGGCTCCCTTTTTTTTTGCTGCTAATAAAAGCCTATCGTTCACTTCCTGCCTCCTAGAGTTATTGATGGTGCATCAGCACTTCCCTTAACAACAGCAGTTAGTTTCCTTCCACTGAAATACACTGAAGAGCATCATTTGCATCAACACAACCCAAGGTGCCTAAGGCTTTTGCAAATATATATATATATATATGCGTAAGACTTGCACAGTACTGTAGAATGCCCACAGAGTTCATCAAAACAATACAATTAACAATGGCAAGAAGGGCAGAAAACAGCAAAACAATCCCCTTCCTCGCTCCCATCTATCCACTCTCAGACACAGACAGTCCTCCATTGCTTGATGTAGATGGCGGGTAGAAGAACCAAGTAGAGCAGATGGGCGTGTAAGAGGGAAAATGTTTCAGGGTAAAAAGTGAGACAGCGGATGGATAGGATTACTCTGATAGCAAGCATTTATCTGATTGGACAAATGGCCTCCTATTTTATGTGAAAATTTGGAAATAAAGAGTATTACAGCATTTGTTTTTTCATTACTTAGGATGGTTATTACTGTACTGTGTAAAAGTCTTAAGCACATGTAAAAAATCTGTAAAGCAAAGATGATTTCAAAAATAATAAATTGAAAAGTTTCTAAGCATCAAAAAAATTACCATAAAGAGCAGTAAACAGTAACTGTTTACTGTTTCACGCTGGAATTGAGGAGATCACACTGGAATTGAGGAGATTGAGAGGGGATCTAATTGAAACGTTTAAGATAATTAAAGGATTTGATAGGATTGAGGCAGGAAATACATTCCAGATGTTGGGAGAGTCCAGTACCAGAGGGCATGGATTGAGAATAAGAGGTCAGTTATTTAAAACAGAGTTGAGGAAGAGCTTCTTCTCCCAGAGAGTTGTGGAGGTGTGGAATGCACTGCCTCGGAAGACGGTGGAGGCCAATTCTCTGGATGCTTTCAAGAAGGAGCTAGATAGATATCTGATGGATAGGGGAATCAAGGGATATGGGGACAAGGCAGAGACTGGGTATTGATAGTGAATGATCAGCCATGATCTCAGAATGGCGGTGCAGACTCGAGGGGCCGAATGGTCTACTTCTGCACCTATTGTCTATTGTAACAAACTAAATCAAATCAATATGTGGTATGACCACCCTTTGCCTTTAAAACTGCATCAATTCCCTTAGGTACACTGTCATGCAGTTTCATAAGAAAATCGACAGGTAGGTTGTTTAGAGTGTCTTGAAGAACTTGCTGCAGTTCTTCTGCAGACTTTGGCTGTCTCGCTTGCTTCTGTCTCTCCAAGTAATCCCAAGCAACTTTGATATGCTGAGATCAGTGCTCTGTAGAGAACGTACCATCTGAAACCATATAAAATATGTAGGATGCCTAAGATTTTTGCACAGCACTGTTTTCATACACTGCATTTAACATATATTTGAAGTTGTTTTTAAATTTCTTACCCTAAAATAAATCCCATGATCTCAAAACTGTGAAATGTTTCCCAGCCACGCTATAAACAATGGTACATAAGCCTTATCACTTGTGAGTTCCACAAGACAATACTAATAATCTGATGTTGCTTATTTCTGTAGGCTAATCACCTTTGTTTCAGTCCCACGCCTGGTAAATGTAGTGTATTTAATATTTGAGTAATATTTAATATTATGAATATATTGTTTGATTAAGCTTTCTTTGTTTGTTTACATAATTCATTATTTGTTATGTGTAAAAGTATGTGAATGGCATCTATCATTTTGCCACCATGGCATATGTACGCACCTCATTTTTAAAAAAAGGAACTAAGTAGACCGGCATCTCCTGGCTGCTGTGATTTTCTTTTGATTAGGCTCTGGAGATACAAAACATAACGGTGCTGATGAGGTAGTTTTAAAAATAACCCAAGGTGACACCCTACCTGTTGAAGTGCAGCAGGTACTTTTTCTTCACAAATGGAGGGAGACATTCTAGTTAAAAAAGAGCTCAGCATGTGCTTCTTTGGCGGGGGAGAAAAACGGTTACCAGAAAGGCAGAAAACGGAGCAAGTTCATGGGTTCGTGAACAGTGAGTACTGGGTGAAAATAATAACAATAAATAAATGAATAAGTAGAAATGGCTGGCTACATCAGAAAGATAGATACATTTGATTGCACAATATTTAACTGGATGACATATACTGAACAAACTAAGCAGTACCTTAAAGCAAATGGAATAGCCGATGACAAACAAGTGTCAGTTTTGTTGCATGCAATTGGTGGAAGAGACTACAGTTTACTTAGAAGCTTAACTGCTCCAACCAAACCAGCCAGAAAATATTAGTAAATATTAGAGCAAGTTTGCATTATTCCGGTTGAATTCATGCACCACCTTGTGCATCATGCTTTGATTATTTTTCCTGTACTTTTGTAAATATTCATTTCCATCAAATAAATTGCTGATAACTGTAAGAAGTTTTGAAATAGATAGCAATGTTAAGTATGTTCCATTTAGTAAATAATTTATGCTCCATGAGGCATATAGTTGTGTCAGCTTACAGATACGTTTTGATCGTCAACAGAGCTTTGACCAGCGCCAATCTGGACATCGGATGTGTGGAGAGGAGGGAACTTCAATCAGGTTCACTGTCCAAGGATAAAAGGCCAGAGCAGATTGCAGCAGCATAATCGAGCTTTGATCAGCAGCCAGTCCGGACATCAGATGTGTGGAGAGGAGGGGACTTCAATCAGGTCTACTGTCCAAGGATAAAATGCAGGAGCAGGTTGCAGCAATGTCATAGAGCTTTGACCAGCAACCAATCAGTGTTTGGGATTGATTAGTAAGAGCAAATTAAAGGCAGGCAGAGGCAAGTGCAGCAGTCGTAATCTGAGTGGAGATAGAGTGGTGATCCTGAGGATTTAGCTCTTTGAGGCTCCACTCAGAGAAAACAAAGGAAAGCAAACCTCAAGTTTTTTCCTTCTTTTCTTTATGTCTGCTCAGGTAGGAGAGCGGGGATGACAGGCCGGTTAGTGCAATGGTACTCTAGCCGGATAAGGGAGAGCAGGGAGATCTGCAGTGTCCCTGACCACTACAACTGCAAGATGTGCATCCAGCTGCAGCTTCTAACAAACCATGTTAAGGAGCTGGAGCTGGAACTGCATGAACTCCGGATCATTCGGGAGGCTGAAGGGATGACAGATAGGATGTATAGAGAGGTAGTTATACCCAAGGTGCAGGACACAGAAAACTGGGTGACAGTCGGAAGGGGAAAGGGGTTATAGAGTCAGTGCAGAGTACCCCTGTGCCACCCCCTTCAACAACATGTATATAACTGTGGGTACTGTTGGGGGGTGGGGGGGAGGTATGACATAACAGAGAAAAGTCACAATGATCAGGTCTCTGGCACTGAGTTTGTTTCTGTGATTCAGAAGGGAAGGGGGAGAAGAGGCACACTGGGGTGATAAGAGTTTTATTAGTTAGGGGAATGAGCAAGAAGTTCTGGGGGAGAGAATGAGATTTACAGGTAGCATGTTGCCTCCTAGGAGCCAGGGTCTGGGATATCCCAGATCAAGTCCTCAGCATCTTTAAGTGGGAGGGTTAACAGTCAGAAGACATGGTCCATTTAGCTACCAAAGACATTGTTAGGAGGAGTGATGAGGGTCTGGATAGGGTGCTAAGTTAAAAGGCAAGACCTCCAGGGTTGTGACCTCAGGATTGCTACCCATGTCACATGCTAGCGAGGCCTGAACTAGGAGGATTATGCAGTTTAACATGTGGTTAAGGAGTTGGTGTAGGAGAGAAGGCATAAGATTTTTAGGTCATTGAGCTCTCTTCCAGGGACATGTACAGAAGGGTTAGTTTGCACTTGAATTGGAGGTGGGCTGATATTCCAGCAGGAAGGTTTGTTAATGCTGCATGGTGGGGTTGAAAGTAGAGTTACAGGGGCATGGGAACAGAATGCCAGAACAGTCAGTGGAGAGGTTATGGAGGCAGATGTTGGTAAGACTTCAAACAAAGTTAATTATCAAAAGGTTGAGCATAGTGCAACTAGTATATAAAAGCGGCATATATTTAAATACAATAAGTATTGCAGGAAAAGTGGATAATGGTGCTAAAGGTGGGGTAGCTGGTTTACATAGGGAATGTGTAGTGAGGAGAGGCTGTTGATAGGGCGAAGTTGCAGTCAACAGGATGAGTTGCCACATGTAAGGCAGACAAAATCAAAAAGGGTGAATACGGGATTGAAGGTGTTATATTTGAATGTGTATAGTATGCAGAATAAACTTGACGCATTTGCAGCAGTTACAGGTTGACAAGTATGATGTTACATGATGTTGTATGTTGAATCATGGCTGAAAGATTATAGCTGGAGCTTAGAGTCCAAGAATACACATTGTATTGAAAGAACAGGCAGGAAGGCAGAGGAGGTGGCATTGCTCTGTTGGTAAAAATTGAAATCAAATCATCAGAAAGAGGTGACATAGAGTCGGAAGGTGTTGAATCATTGTGGATAGAATTAAGGTGAAAAAGACCCTGATTGGAGTTGTACACAGACCCCCAAACAGTAGTAAGGATGGGAACAGAAAATAGAAAATGCTTGCCAAAAGGGCAATGTTACAATAGTGAATGAGGGACTTCAACATGCAGGTAGACTGGGAAAATAAGAATGGTTCAGGACACAGGAGGAGGAATGTCCAGAGTGTCCACGAAATGGTTTTCAGAGCAGCTCATGGTTGAGCCCACTAGATGATCAGCTAATCTGAGTTGGGCGTTGTGCAATGAACCAGAATTGATTAGAGAGCTTAAGGTAAATGAACCCTTAGGGAAAAGTGATCATAATATGATTGAATTCACCCTGAAATTTGAGGAGAAGCTAAAATCAGATGTATCAGTATTACAGTGGAATAAAGGAAATTACAGAAGCATGAGAGAAGAGTTGGCCAGAATTGATTGGAAAAAAACACTGGCAGGGATGACGGCAGAGCAGCAAAGGCTGGAATTTCAGGAAGCAATTTGTAAGACACAGGATAATTATATCCCAGAAAGAAAGAAGGAAACATGACGCAACTGTGACTAACAAGTCAAAGCCAACATAGAAATTAAAGAGAGGGCATAAAATAGAGCAAAACAGTGGGAAGTTAGAGGAAAGCTTTTAAAAACCAATGGAAGGCAAATAAAAAATAGTCATTATGAAGTTAAAAATGGAATACGTGGAATATGAAAGTAAGCTAGACAACAATATTAAAGAGGACACCAAAAGTTTCTTCAGATACATAATTGCAAAATGGAGGTGATAGTGGATATTGGACTGCTGGAAAACGATCCTGGAGAGGTAGTAATAGGGTAACATGAAAAAGCGGACACACTGAATAAATATCTTGCATTAATGTTCACTGTTAGAGGTACTAGCAGTATGGTGGAAGTCCCAGGTGTCAGGGGTCATGAAGTGTCTGAAATTGCCATGACAAAAGAAAAAGTTCTTAGGGAACTGAGAGGTCTGAAGGTAGATGTCACCAGATGGTGCACACCCCAGAGTTCTGAAAGTGGTGACTGAAGAGATCATGGAGGTATTTGTAATGATCTTTCTAGAATCATTTGATTCTGCAATGGTTCCATAAGACTGGAAAACTGCAAATATCACTTCACTCTTCAAGAAGAGAGAGAGGCAGAAGAAACAAAACTATAGGCCAGTTACTCTGACTTCAGTGGTTGGGAAGAGGTTGGAGTCAATTATTAAGGATGAGGTCTCAGTGTACTTGGAGGCACATGTTAAAATAGGCTGTAGTCAGCATAGCTTTCTTAAGGGAAAATCTTGCTTGACAAGTTTGTTGGAATTCTTTGAAGAAGTAGCAAGCAGGACAGACATCGGTTGCTGTTGCATACTTCAATTTTCAGAAGTTTTTTGACAAGGCTCCGCATATGAGGCTGTTTAACAATCTATGAGCCTCTGGTATTTCAGGAAAGATTCTAGCATGGATAAAACAGTGGCTGTTTGGCAAAAGGCAAAGAGTAGGAATAATTTTCTGGCCGGTTTCCAGTAACTAGTGGTGTTCCACAAGGGTTTGTGTTGGGATTGATTCTCTTTACATTATATGTCAATGATTTGGATGATGGAGTTGATGGCTTTGTTGCAAAGTTTGCAGACAATATGAAGATAGATGGAGGGACAGGTAGTTTTGAGGAAGTAGAGAGGCTACAGAAGGACTTAAATAAGGAGAATAGGCAAAGAAATAGCAAATGGGATATAGTGTCAGGAAGTAAATGGGCACCATCTTTGTAGAAGAAATAAAAAGAGTTGACTGTTTTATAAATGAATGCAATGCTGAGGCTTTATAAAACACTGGTAAGGTCTAACTTGGAGTATTGTGAGCAGGTTTGATCCCTTATTGCAGAAAGGATGTACCGAAATTGGGGAAGGTTTAAAAGAGGTTCACGAAAATGATTCCAGGATAGAATCACTTGCCATATGAAGAGTGTTTGATTGCTCTGGGCCTGTATTCACTAGAATTCAGAAGAATGAGGGGTGACTTCATTAAAATCTATCTAATAGTGAAAGATCCTGATAGAGTGAATGTGCAGAAGCTGTTTCCTATGGTGGGAGAATTTATGACCACAGAACACAGCCATGGAATAGAAATCTACAGCACATTACAGGCCCTTCAGCCTACAATGTTGTGCTAATCATGTAACCTACTCTAGAATAGAGGGGCGTCATTTTAGAATGGAGTTGAGGAAGAATTTTTTTAGACAGTGAGTGGTGAATCTGTGGAATTCATTGCCACAGGAAGCTGTGGAAACCAAGTCTTTATGTATTCTTAAGGCAGATGTTGATAGATTCTTATTTAGCCAGGCCATGAAGGGATATTATTATTATTATTATTATTATTATTATTATTATTATTATACTTTGTTGTCACCAAACAATTGATACTAGAGCGTACAATCATCACAGTGATATTTGTTTCTGCGCTTCACGCTCCCTGAAGTACAAATATAATAACAATTTTAATTATAAATCATAATCTGAAAAAATGAATCCAAGGATGGAAGATTGGTTTGTGTGATGTGCTTGGCTATGTTCACGATCTTCTGCAGGTTCTTGCAGTCTTGGACAGGACAACTTCCATACCAGGTTGTGATGCACCCTAGAAGAATGCTTTCTACGGTGCATCTATAAAAATTAGTGAGGGTTTTAGGGGACAGGCCAAATTTCTTCAGCTTTCTCAGGAAGTAATGTCACTGGTGGGCCTTCTTGGCAGTGAATATGAGAAGAAGGCAGGAGGAAAATTGGGTCAGCTGTGAAATTACAGAGCAGACTTGATGGGCCAAACTCTTTTGGCATCAATGAGATATAATCTATGATTTATTTCCAATTCACAGCGAAGTGAAACTTGCAAATAACATTGGGAGGACCAAGGTCTGATGTGTGAAAATCACTTCCTGATGAATAAAATAAAGTTGATTAACCACTAAAGTCCACTGTCGACTGAAACCAAAGCTGCTAAGAAGCAATTATCAGATGTGGAATCAGCATCAAGTTTAATATCACCAGCATATGTTGTGAAATTTGTTGCTATAAGACCTCCTCTCATTCTTCTGAATTCCAGTGAGTAGAGTTCCTGGTGACTCAATCTTTCTTCATACCCTAACCCCCTCATCTCTGGAGTCAACCTGGTGAACCTCCTCTGCACCACCTCCAAAGCCAGTATATCCTTCCTCAAGTAAGGAGACCAGAACTGCACGCAGTACTCCAGGTGCGGCCTCACCAGTACCCTGAACAGTTGCAGCATAACCTCCCTGCTCTTAAATTCAATCCCTCTAGCAATGAAGGCCAACATTCCATTTGCTTTCTTAATAGCCTGCTGCACCTGCAGACCAACCTTTTGTGATTCATGTACACGCACTCCCAAGTCCCTCTACACAGCAGCTGCTACAATTTTTTACCATTTAAATAATAATCTGCTCTTTTGTTTTTCCTTCTAAAGTGCATGACCTCACATTTACTAACATTGTATTCCATCTGCCAGATCCTTGCCCACTCTCTTAACCTATCTATATCTCTCTGCAGATACGCTGTCTCTTCTGCACAGTTTGCTTTTCCACCAATTTAGTATCACCAGCCAACTTAGATACACCACACTCGGTCTCCTCTTCCAGATCATTAATGTATATCGTAAACAGTTGCGGGCCCAGCACCAACCCCTGCAGTACACCGTTCACCACTGATTGACAACCAGAGAAACACCCATGTATCCCAACTCTCTGCTTTCTATTAGTTAACCAATCCTCTATCCTTGCTAATACATCAACCCCAACTCTATGCTTTCTTATGGATAAGTCTTTTATGTGGCACCTTATCGATTGCCTCTGGAAATCCAAGTAAATGACTTTCATCTGTTCCCCTCTATCCACTACGCTCATTATAGCCCCAAAGAACTCCAGTAAATTTGTCAAACAGGACCTGCCTTTGCTGAATCCATGCTGAGTCTGCCTGATGGATCCATTTCTTTCCAGATGCCTCACTATTTCTTCTTTAATGATAGCTTCAAGCATTTTCCCAACTGCAGATGTTAAACTAACTGGTCTATAGTTACCTGCCTTTTATCTGCATCCTATTACCTACATCCTACAACATCTACACAGTGACTCATAGTTCAGAAGAACATGATCCACATTCACTTATTCCAAACCTATCGATGTCTTTTAAGGTGGTTCAGACGTTCATTCTCCCTTTGGTCTGGAAGTCTTAACAAATGGTTTCTCCGTTGGTAAGAAATATAACCCATGGTAGATTTATGTACTGTGGTCCATGTCATAACAATGCTACATCCAAGTGTTCTGCCATACCTCTTGCATCTTCTTCCCCATCTCTGTGGTATCATTAAAATACAAAGTTTAAAGTTCAAAGTAAGTTTATTACCAAAGTTTATATATGTCACCATATAAAATCCTGAGATTTATTTTCTTGAGTGCATACTCAATAAATCCAAAGAATAATAATCATAAAAGAATCACTGTAAGTTTGCCCAACTTGCGCATTCAATCAGAATGCAGAAGACAACAAGCTGTGCAATTACAAAAAGAAAGAAATAATATATAATAAATAATAATAATAATAATGATGATAATGATAAAGCAATAAATATCCAGAACATGAAGTGACAAGTTCATGGAAGTAAGTCCATAGTTTGTGGGAACATTTCAATGATGGGGCAAGGGAAGCTGAGTGAAGTTATCCCCTTTGGTTGAAGAGCCTGATGGCTGAGGGGTAATAACTGTTCTTGAACCTGGTGGTGTGAGTCTTGATGCTCCTGTACCTTCTTCGTGATGGCAGCAGTGAATAGAGAGCATGTTCTGAGTGATGACGGATGCTGCTTTCTTGCAATAGTGTTTCATGTAGCTGTGCTCAGTGTTTGGGAGGACTTTACCATGGGTGGACTGCACTCTATTCACTATCTTTGTAGCTACCTCAGTCTCCTCAGAATTAAAAGAATGGGAATGCAATCATTACAGTCTCATTCCCAAACAACTAAAGTGAAGAGTAGGAAGATCACCTGCTAATGCTGAGTCACTCTGCCGATTATTGGCATGGCTAGTCATTGGCAGAAGGGCAGAAGGTTCTAATGCTTGGTGATCAGTAATGGATTACTGGAAAGAAAGAATTATGCCCATTGTGACACAGATTGAAGATAAATCTTTGGTGATGAATTGTGCTCTGTTGCTGCTTTGGAGAGTCTTTTGGTTGACATCTATTCTGAAGTTCTTCATCATCTATTATTGTCTCTGTAGTTGGCACATATCAGCAATATTTTTGTAACAACTTTGACAGAGATATTGTTGCACACTGTTGATATATTCAGTGGGTAGAGTTTCAGGAGCAGACTGTAGGATATGGTGAGGCAACATGGATACCACTTTCCAGTAAATAAACATTAGGAATGTCAAGAAACTTGTAAAACTGGATGCTAAAGTGTTGTTGCTTCTTTAATCTGCTGATAAAAGTTAATTAATTTATGTATATGCCACAATCTGCTGATGTTATATATATCATCCATGGCCATCTTCAATGCTTGTGGCAACATAAAAACTGTGTATTGTCATTAATATTGAGTGTGCTGATAACTCTTGCTGTGATTCCGTGTGCAGTTTTTGGCAGAGCCTCCCATTATCTGAGATATCCTCCTTAAAAGAACAGGGTTTCCTTTCCTCTACCATTGGCACTGCCCTCTCCCCATTTCCTCCATATCCCGGACACTTGTCACAAATCACTTTTGCCTGATTATACTCCTTCCCATTCCCTAAGCTCCTTACTCTGGCTTCTTCCTCGTTCCTTTTCAGTTCTGGTCAAGAGACTCAGCCCAAAACGTTGAATGTTTACGTCTCTACACAGATGCTGCCTGATGTTTTTTTACATTATTAGATTATATGTCAATGATTTAGATGATGGAATTGATGGCTTTGTGGCTAAGTCTGCGGACAGTACAAAGTTAAGTAGAAGGGTAGGTAGTTTTGAGAGTACAGATTAGAAGAATGGGAAAAGAAGTGATAGATGGAAGACTGTGGTCATGCACTTTGGTAGATTGAAATAAAAGCACAGAATATTTTCTAAAAGAAGAAAAGATACAAAGATCTGAGGAGCAAAGAGACTTGCGGTTCCTCATGCAGGACTCCCCAAACATTAATTTGCAGGTTGAATCAGTGGCAAGGAAGGCAAAGGGGATGTGAGCATTCATTTCAAGAGGACTAGAATATAAAGCAAGGATATAATGTTGAGGCTTTATAAAGCACTGGTGGAGCCTCACTTGGAGTATTGTGAGCAGGTTTGGGCCCCTTATCTTAGAAAGGATGTGCTGACATTGGAGATGATTCAAAGGAGGTTCATGAAAATGATTCTGGGATTGAAAGGCTTATCATATGAGGAGTTCTTGCTGGTTCTAGACCTGTATTCACTAGAATTCAGAAGAAAGAGGGGCAATTACATTGAAGCCTATTGAATGTTGAAAGTTCTCAATTGAGTAGAGTGGAGCAGATGCTTCCTGTGATGGGGGAGTCCAAGAAAAGAGGACACCGGCTCAGAATATAGGGAGAGGGATATCCATTTACAATGGAGATGAGGAAGAGAGTGGTGAATCTTTGAAATTTGTTGTCATTGGCATCTGTGGAGGCCAAGACATTGGGTATGTTTAAGGCAAAGATTGATAGACTCTTGATTATTCAGTATATGAAAGGACATGGGGAGGGGATAAGCAGCAGATTGGGGCTGAGAGGGAAATAGCATGATAAAATGGCAGAACAGATTCAATGGGTCAAATGGCCTAGTTCTGCTCCTATATTTTATGGTCTTTTCACCTGTGTGTGTTGTCTCCCATTATGTCTTTGTACACTTATCTCAAATAACTTCCTGACAAAGGGTCTCATCCGGAAATGTCGACAGTGCTTCTCCTTATAGATGCTGCCTGGCCTGCTGTGTTCCACCGGCATTTTGTGTGTGTTGCTTGAACTTCTTTTCTAATGTCATTTTAGGACCAATATTGCCATACTTGTTTTAGAGGCAACAAATAACAGTTGTGATTCATCCTTTCTCCACACTGGCTCATACTTCTAATTTACGGAATTGGATGTAAATATGTTATCACATCAGGGACTACCAAACACATCATATCTTGACACACCTTCTAGATTATATGCTTCTTTATCAGTAAAGCTAACACAATTAATTCAAATAGTAGAACTATTTTCTAAAGATATAAATGTGAACTTTGGACTAGAAATTGCAGAATATTCAACATAAAGAAATGTGCAATAGGAACAGAAGAATATAAAACCAAGTATCAGGATGCAATACAACCAGTGGATAAATATTAAACATACACAGTAAGTATCTGGGATATCAACAAGCAAAGAAAATAGATCATAACATGATAAAGGGAAAATTTTTGACAGAACTTACTTCAAGGCTTAAGAAACTCTGCCAAACAAAGCTCAATAGTAAAAATATAACAAAGGCAATAGACACTTTTGCTATGCCAATATTAATGTATTCTTTGGCATAATATCTTCTTCCAAAACCGATCTTGAGAACTTACAAAGAAAGTAAGAACTGAAATGACAGATTTTAGAAAATGCTATGTACCTTCGAACACACTTAGATTTACACTAGCTGGGACAGAAGAAGGAAGAGGAATAACAGACTTTAAAAAAATGACACAACAGTCAGATAAAACCTCTAAGGATATATTTTAACAAAAACAGAATTCAGCACTCAATGCAAGCATATCCAATTCAATAAGATGTGCACACCACTAAACTTTTAAAACAGCACAACCATGAATAATGAAGAAATTATCACTACAGAAGAAAACGTTAACCAATGGAAGACCATGACCCTGCATGGAAAACATCCCCACGCTCTGAGCAGGTACAGTGCTGACAAGGAAGCGTGGAATGCCTGGTTCAGAGTTGGAGGCTTCTTCCAGAAACAAGAGGGGTACTGGAAATACACAAAAATTATCACATAATAAAAGAGAGACATAATAAAATATAAGATGTTAAATGCAGAAAATGCCAAGAGAAACTAAAAATAATCCAACACATTACTGGATGCTGCAACAGGAAGGAACAACTTACTTAATAGATATAGCCATTCCAAACACACATAACGTACAGAAATCACAGATCAAAGGTAACAGCAGGACTATCCTATAGTTACAAAGACTTGCTGCACGTACCCAAACCAAAAGCCGTGGATGAACCAGGTGTTATGTCGCCTGCTAAAGGCGTTCAAGACTGCCGACCCAGGTCAGGCCTATACCAGAAAACCAGATATGACTTGCGGAGGGCTATTTCAAGGGCAAAGAGACAATTTCAAATGAAGCTGGTGACGACATCGGATGTACAACAACTCTGGCAGGGTTTGCAAGACATTACTTCCTACAAAGTGAAACCCAATAGCATGAAAGGCAGCGATGCTTCACTACTGGGTGAACTCAATGTCTTCCATGCACGCTTTGAAAGGGAGAATGTAAGTACAGCTGTGAAGATGCCTGCTGTACCCGGTGACCCTGGGATCTCTGTCTCGGAGGTCGATGTTAGTCTGTCTTTAAAGAGAGTGAACCCTCGCAAGGCGGAAGGCCCCAGTGGAGTACCTGGTAAGGTTCTGAAAACTTGTGCCAACCAACTGGTGGGAATATTCAAGGACATTATAAATCTCTCACTACTACAAGTAGAAGTTCCTACTTGCTTCAAAAAGGCAACAATTATACCAGTGTCTAAAAAGAACAATATGAGCTGCCTTAATGACCAGTAGCACTCACTTCTATAGTGATGAAATACTTTGAGAGGTTAGCCATGAGTAGACTGAACTCCTGTCTCAGCAAGGACGTGGACCCACTGCAATTTGCCTATCATCACAATATCAACAGCAGATGCAATTTCAATGGTTCACACAGCTTTAGACCACCCGGACAATGCAAACACCTATGTGAGGGTGCTGTTCATCAACTACAGCTCAGCATTTAACACTATCATTCCCACGTTCCTAACTGATAAGTTACAGAACCTTTGGTCTCTGTACCTCCCCCTGCAATTGGATTCTCAACATCCTAACTGGAAAACCACAATCTGTGCAGATTGGTGATAATATCTCCTTCTTGCTGATGATCAACACTGGTGCACCTCAGGGGTGTGTGCTTAGCCCACTGCTCTACTCTCCATATACCCATGACCGTGTGGCTAGGCATTGCTCAATTACCACCTATAAATTTGCTGACGATATAACCATTGTTAGTAGAATCTCAGGTGGTGACGAGAGGGCATACAGGAGTGAGATATGTCAATTAGTGGAGTGGTGTTGCTGCAACAACCTTGCACTCAACGTCAGTAAGACAAACGAGCTGAGTGTGAACTTCATAAAGTGTAAGACAAAGGATCACATATCAATCCTCATCGAGGGAACAGAAGTGGAGTAAGTGAGCTATTTCAAGTTCCTGGGTGTCAAGATCTCTGAGGACCTAACCTGGTCCCAACGTATCAATGCAATTATAAACAAGGCAAGACAGCAACTATACTTCATTAGGAGTTTGAAGGGATTTTGTGCATTATTAAAAAAAAAAATACACTCTAAAACTTCTATAGTTGTACCGTGGAGAGCATTCTGACAGGCTGCATCACTGTCTGGTATGGGGGGAGCTACTGCACAGGACCGAAAGAAACTGCAGAGGGTCATAAATTTAGTCAGCTCTGTCTTGGGTATTAGCCTACAATGTACCCAGGACATCCAGCACCCAGGGCATGCCCGTTTCTCACTGTTACCATCAGGCAGGAGCTACAGAAGCCTGAAGGCACACACTCAGCGATTCAGGAACAGCTCCTTCCCCTCTGCCATCCGATTCCAAAATGGATATTGAACTTGTGAACACTAATTCACTTTTGAAATATATAGTATTTCTGTTTTTGCACAATTTTTAATCAATTCAATGAACAAATACTGCAGTTTATTTATTTATTTATTTTCTTCTATTTTATGTATTGCATTGAACTGCTGCTAAGTTAACAAATTTCACGACACATACCAGTGATAAATAAACCTGATTCTGATTCTTACAGTTTATCTGCAGTTTCCTTTGAATCACATATAACTTTCAAACACCTCCTTCTTCACGCCAATACACCAGACACCCAAAATGAATGTTAACTGTGTTGTCTTCTTCTAGCAGCATTCATGCATATGCAGAAATCAAGTGAATGGATGCTTCCTGGTTTGCAACCATCCCAATCTTCCGCTCCAGACAGACTATTGTTCAGAGCTGTATTTTAAATTCAATCTACAATCCATATTCAAATCTGAGGATTGATTGCTATTGAAATTATTATTTGCTATATACTCTAACTCAAGAATAAGCCCTAACCATTGCCAATGTTTATATATAGGAAATATATAATAAATATAATCCCAATGTCATTACACAGTAGCTTTAAACTATTTGGCTTACACAGCAATTATTATGTAAATCTCCAGAAAGTCACATTGTTAAGCACCACAGGAATAAACCATGAATTCCTGATAATTGAGAAATGAGTGTGTTTGGCTATGCCTGTACCTCAGGTTTTACCAGCTTGAGCGAAGAACAAATATAATATCAATGACAATAGTTAATGTCAACATTAGGCACCGCAGTGGTTGCTGCGACACTATTACAGCTTCTGGTATCCTGGAGCATTGTTCTGTTAGGAAGCTCTGTACGTCTTCCCCATGGAGTGTGTGGGTTTTCCCCCAAGTGTTCTGGTCCAATAATGTACCAGGTGGGTGAACTGGTCATTGTAAATGTCCCGTGATTAGGTTAGGGTTAGTCAGATTTGTTGGGGCTTCCTGGGGCAGTGTGGCTCGAAGGGCCAGGAGGGCCTACTCCACGTTGTATCACAAAATAAATAATAGCAAATAATACAGGTGTCATAGGGAGAAATAGTAATCAGTCTTTCTTCACTTTTAAAGGCAGTCAGATGTAAATAAAAAAATGTTACAGGATCACAGAGTTATTTTGCACAGCTAAAGACCCTTCTGCCCATTGAATTCATGCGAAACATCAAGCACTCATTTTTGATAATTAGACACTAAGCCCGTTCTGTCTTCTCCTTATTCTCATCAATAACATCATCAGCACACTAGGTAGAATTTACAATGGTCAATTTAAATACATGTTTTTGTATGAAGGAGGAATGATCACATGAAGAAATGACAAACGTGCACAAGTTAGAATTGATGATCGGTATTTAACAAGGCTCATTAGGATTGTGAAGAAGCAAGTCTTATCACCTTTAACACTGTCTCATCCTGCTTGGCTTGCTCCGGGTGTCTTGTCTGGAGGGTCCACAATCGTTACTCCGCTACGTGCTGATGTGAGCCTGAGGCTGTGGCCTGCTCCAGGCCTCATGTCAACAGACTCACTTCCATATCTGCTTGCTTTTATTGTTTGCAATTATTTTCTCACTCTCTACACATTGGGTGCTTGTTGGTCCTTCTTTAATTGGTTCTTTTGGATTTCTTGTTTAGTGGCTGCCTGTAAGGAGATAAATTTCAAGGTTGTATACTGCACACATACTTTGAAAATGAACGTACTTTGAATTTTGAAATGTGTGGGGGAAATTTTAAAATAGGTTTCCAGTTGCAGTAGTTCATAATATTTTTAGCTGTCATCAAAATTAATAAATACTGTCTATTTTTACTGTATGTGTGCTGTGCTGTATATATCACTATAACAGGTGCAAACAGGTGTAGGGGAAGAGAAATTCAGAAAAGTACACAGGGTAAGGCTACGTTTAAAAAGGAAAACATCTGGGAAAATCTACGGATTGAATTGCTTCCTCATTAATACTGCTTTGTCAGCCCAGGTTGCATCTCTTCAGGAGCTGCAAAAATCTCTGTGCAGCATTGTCCTACTGCTGAAAATTCTCAGTGCCATTCTATCAGAGATTCAGTCCCAAACTGAAACTCATTTCTGCCTCCGCAGAAGTTCCTCCTCTCCCCAAGCCAGTAATCTCCCTTGGTGTCTTTGAGACATTGTAGGCAGCATCCTTCAGAAATTTCAATATCATAAATTCAAGGTGGATAAAAGCTCCCCAGTTTCATTTTGAATTGTATCAAACAGTTTCATTGGGGTTTGAAACTAATGACTTTATTAAAAAATAACTCTAACAATTCTCTTTGCTGTTGGAAGTGACTTTTAATTACTCTGTTAATTTGCATAGATTACATAACTTTTCAGAAAATGGTTGGCTGTGAAAGTTTCCATTGCTCCTCAAACAGGCAAATGTTGCAGGAGTTTAAATGTGTGGCAGATAGTTGCAAGTATGGGTGACTCCATCTCGCTAAAATTGAGTTCTTCTTTGCAGATAAAGGTCAGGTCTGATACAATGGTTTCTAAAATAACCTGAGACTCAAAACACATGTGTTTCATTGAGCTATAGTCCAAAGGTGCCTCAGGCTTTTGCATATTGCTGACACAGTAATGTACTGGTTAGCACAATTCTTTACTGTACCAGAAACCAGGTTCAATTCCCACGTCTACCTGTAAGGAGTTTGTACATTCTCACCATGACCACATGGGATTCCTCTGAATCCTCTGGTTTCCTCCCACAGTCCAAAGACGAACCAGTTGATAGGTTAATTGGTCACTTCAAATTGTCCCGTGACTGGACTATGATTAAATCGGGAGATTGACGGGTGGTAGGACTTTATTCTGTGCTGTATCTCAATAAAAAAACAATAGGAAGGTGGTTGGGAAAGAGAAATAAGAGTAGTTAGTTTTTTACTAGCTCAGTAGTAATAAATGCTATTTGGTAACTGGAAAGACACAATATACAGCACTGTGCAAAAGTCTTGGGAGACACAGAGTTATAGCTAGGGTGTCTAAAACTTTTCCAAACTATGATTCCCCTCTCCCTTCTCCTTTTCCCAACTATGATTCCCCTCTCCCTTCTCCTTTTCCAAACTATGATTCCCCTCTCCTTTTCCCAACTATGATTTCCCTCTCCCTTCTCCTTTTCCAAACTATGATTCCCCTCTCCTTTTCCCTTTTCCCAACTATGATTCCCCTCTCCCTTCTCCTTTTCCAAACTATGATTCCCCTCTCCCTTCTCCTTTTCCAAACTATGATTCCCCCCTCCTTTTCGCTTTTCCCAACTATGAATCCCCTCTCCCTGCCCCCTTCCCACTCTCAGTCCACAATAGAGACCCATATCAGAATCAGAATATGCCTGTCTTTTGCATAGTACTGTATTTTGTTTCATATTAATTTGAATCCAACTGATGTTGAATGTGTTTTCCCATTTCCCCTCTTTTAA
>NC_082709.1:6601697-6604197 GCF_030144855.1 Hypanus sabinus
AGGGTGAGGAGGGGGCAGGGAGAGGGGGGTCATGGTTGGGAAAAGGGGAAGAGAGAGGAGCGGGAGCAGGAAGCACCAGAGAGAGTAATGATCAATAAACCAATTGTTTGGAATAAAATGACCCTGCCTGGTGTCTCAGGACTGGGTGTGTCTGCACCCGCAACGACCCCTGACCCTGGCACTCCTCCTCTGGCCACCTTTTCCATTCCTCTCCCATGGTGCTCCACCCTCAGATTTACAAACTCACTCTCCACTCCACGTTGACAAATACAGTACTGTACAAAAGTCCTGAGCACCATATCTATATATATATATATGTGTGCAACACTTGCTCAGGACTGTATGTCCACTGTTCTGTTACTACAAATTTCTTTTATCCCTCACAGTTTCTCCGTGGTCCTGCTGTCTCCTAGAATGGCACAATACCTCAAATTCTTGCTACACGGAAAAATTCCCATGCTTTCTGTAACTTCCGCAAAGCACCATCCTCAGAATAATTGTCTCCTACCTCCTCTTTCTCGTTCTTCATCAGTTTTCCCATGGCTATTGGACTACTAGGGTAACCCTGCTGTTTTATGTATTAACCCCTGACTGCCTGGTGCTTTGTACTTCTTCCTGATGGGTAGAGTCACAGGTGAATTCGGTAATTCCCAAACTGCTACCTGTCTTCAGTCTTTATTATTGCTATGGAGAGGCCAAGTA
The DNA here is from genome assembly GCF_030144855.1 of Hypanus sabinus. NCBI lineage: Eukaryota > Metazoa > Chordata > Chondrichthyes > Myliobatiformes > Dasyatidae > Hypanus > Hypanus sabinus. Next base: position 6,602,400 of record NC_082709.1, read on the forward strand.
TAAGTAGGAAGAACATCTTATATTCAGCTTGTGTAGCTTATAGCCCAGTGATACGAACATTGAATTTTCCAATTTCAGGTAAGCCATGCACCAAATATTCTCCCACTCACACTGACCTCTCCACCTAGTGTTCTTCTCCCATCTGATTCCAGCTGTCCACCAATGCCTTGCCTGTCTTTAGCATTGTCAAGTATCCCTCCTTTCTATCCCATAATCCCTGTCACCATAGCAATAGGACAAGGACTGTCAGGATGAGAAACAGTTTCTTCCCCCAGGCCACCGGACTACTGACTTCCCTGCTACCAGTCAGGTCTCATCACATATGAAGTGGCAGTAACATTAAACTGTTTGCTTTTTAAACTCTTATTGTAAATGCTAAATGTCAATCTTCTGGAATATATTTTATTATTTGTTTGTTTATTTCAAAGTACTGTTACTTTGTATTATGTGTGAATTATACGTACTGCTTTGTGCACCTTGGTCCAGAGGAACATTGTTTCATTTGGCGGCATGCATGTTTAAGGTTGAATGATCATAAAGTGAACTGGAACTTGTCCAGTTCCATCTGCCTGGCTCTCTCCTCCCACAATGCTGCCATATCCTGGCAATCTTGCCCATTCCTTCCCAGTTCTGGTGGAGGGTGTCAACCCAAAACATTAACTTACACACATTGACTCCACAAGTATTTTTGAGGACCTCTGAGGATCTAGCCTGGACCCAACGTATCAATACAGCTACAAGTTATAAAGAAGGCAAGACTGTGGCTATATTTCATTAGAAGTTTGAGGAAATGTGGTATGTCACCAAACACACTCAGGGATTTCTATGGATGTATCGTGGAGAGTACTCTAACTGGCTGCACTGCCATCTGATATGGGGGGTGGGGGGGGGGGGTGGCTACTGCACAGGATTGCAGTAAGCTTCAGAGAATTGTAAAATTTATCAGCTCCATCATGGGCACTAGCCTCTATAGTGTCCAGGACTTCTTCAAGGAGTGATGCCTCAGAAAGGTGGTATCTGTCATTAAGAACCCCATCACCCAAGACATGCCCTCTTTTCAGTATTACCATCAGGAAGGAGGTGCAGGAGCCTCTTCTCATCTGCCATCAGACCTTGAACCCATGAACACTACCTCACTGCTTTATTTCTTTTTTTGCAGTACTTTTATTTAATTTAATTGTTTTATGCGTGTGTATCTTCTACTTACTGTAATTCACAGTTTTTTCTCTCACTGTTATTATGCATTGCAATGTACTGCCCCGCAAAGTTTAACAAATTTCACGACATAGCTGGTGACATTAAATCTGATTCAGATTCTGAAATGATGCTTGACATGTTGAGTCTTTTTTTTTTAAAGTATTTTGACATTTATTTCAGTTGATATACCATTCCAATACCTTTGAGTTAGTCAAGTTAAGATTCACACAAATAAAGAGTTTGATTTTACAATTTTAACAGGTAATGACATGAAGTCCTTCTAATCCTTCTCCTCCAGGGACAGTCTGTCAAACAGGTACACTCCCAGGCCATTCTCGGGGGCGCCCAGTCTCCTCAGGTTGGTGACGTAATCTCCAAGCTTCTTGATCATCTTCACTTGCTCATCCAGATAGTTCCTCTCCAGGAAATCACATAGATGAGGGTCACCATGCTGAGTGGAAAGCTTGTGCAGATCCAGGAGACTCAGGTTCACGTCCTTCTCCATCTGCAGGGCTCTCTGCATCGCTTCCAGAGCATTGGTCCAGTCATCCTGCTCTGGCTTCTTGATGTCCTCCAGCACGATCCGGCCTCCTCGCAGATT